>NC_136901.1:27452465-27719695 GCF_949606895.1 Notothenia rossii | reverse complement strand
CCCCGGGGTTGGAAGACTGCCCAAAACAACAAAGATAGGTAGCGGTATTGTCTCTTAGCTCTCTCAGGATCCCTCACTAGCTCTCCCGCCGTAGCTTGAGCTCTTCGGGTCACTTGTAAACCCCACCCCCTTTTTCTCCCCGCCCTATCCGGCTAACTAGGGCAACGTCTTCCCCCCAACAATCCCCTTGTGAGTCTCTCCCAGTTCAGCACTGCAGGGTCGCTACATTGCCCCCCCCGGTAATTCCTCGTCCCCGAGGTAGAGCAACACTTTGAAAGCGAACCGGCATCCGTCGCTCCCTCTGCGACCTCCTTACTCCATGATTCACTTGTGGAGTAGTATTCCGTGGCACTATTGCTCCCAGCGGGGTCACCACCTCCCCTTGAAGGACATCCAGTGGCTGCATCGGTGGGTCTCTCCTTCGGCGGGGGGGCCCGCGCGGTGCTCTAGTAGGGGTCACAGGAAAGGCTGGCTGTTGGTCCCCTTTGTAAGGTGCCATCCTATCCCGGTGCAGTACCACTGTGCGCCCTCTGGGAACCAGTTTGACCCTATAAACCACCTCCCCCACTCTCTCGACCACGTAGCAAGGGCCAACCCATGTGCTATCCAGCTTGGGGCAACGGCCCTTCACTCTCTTTGGTCCATACACCCAGGCAAGGTCCCCAGCCTGGAAATCCTGACCTTTGACGTGCACGTCATAGACCCGCTTTTGGCGGACACCTGCCTGTTGAGACTGGTTTCTGGCGAAGCTGTGGGCCTTTTCTAGACGATCCTGCAGCCGCCTGGCATACTCCGGACCAGCCAAGGCATCAGGTGCATCCGGAGGCCGTCCATACATCAACTCCGGTGGCGTTCTGAGCTCCCGGCCCAACATCAACAACGCCGGAGTACAGCCGGTTGAGTCTTGGACTGCACTGCGGTAAGCCATGAGGATGAGGGGTATCTGCAGGTCCCAGTCACTTTGATCCGGGGCAGTGGTGAGGGCCAGCTGAGCACCCAAGGTCCTCATGAACCGTTCCACTAAACCGTCGCTTTGTGGGTGAAGTGGGGTGGTCCTAGTTTTCTTAATGCCAAGCTGGCTACACATTGCTGCGAAAACCTGTGACTCAAAGTTCCGTCCTTGGTCGGAATGAAGCTCAGAGGGGGTGCCAAAGCGGCTGAACATCCCTTGCACCAAGGCCTCTGCTACGGTGGTTGCCTCTTGGTCAGGCAGGGGATACGCTTCCGGCCATTTTGTGAAGTAGTCAATGGCGACTAGCACATACCGATTCCCTCCAGTAGTACGGGGGAGTGGCCCCAGTATATCGACGGCTACTCGGTCCATCGGTGCCCCCACACAATGTTGCTGCAAGGGTGCACGGGACTGGCCCTGGGGTCCTTTACGAGCCGTACAGGCATCACAGCGGCGGCAGTAGTCCTCAACATCCCTCCGGCTCAGGCCCCAATAGAATGTCTGTCTTAGTCGCCGCAACGTCTTTGTTACTCCGAAGTGTCCAACTCCAGGGGATCCATGATGCACCTGGAGCACTTCTTTGCGGAGGTCTTTAGGTACAACGACTTGCCAGCGTTCCTCTCCGGTGGCGGGTTCCCGCCAGCACCTCTTCAGGACTCCTTCCTGGAGTTCCACTCCCGGCCATTGAGACCAGAGTCCTCGGACGGTGGCAGAGAGGGCAACCACCTCATCCCAAGGCGGCCGCACGTCGGACTCCAGCCATCCCATGACCATTTTAAGGTCAGGGTCTTCAAGCTGCATCTCTCTCCACCTATTCGCATTGTTGGGTAAGAGGGCCCGACAGACCACCATCCCCGGGTTCAGGTTCACCGCTTCCCGCTCATCAGCACGGTCACAGTGGGAACAACCTGGGGCGCACGGCCGGCGAGAGAGACTGTCTGCGTTCGTGTGAATTTCTCCAGCCCTATGTTGTATGGTGAACTGAAAAGCCTGGAGCTGTTCGATCCACCTTGCTACTTGTCCTTCCGGTTCCTTAAAGGACATAAGCCACTTCAACGCAGCATGGTCGGTTCTGATGATGAATGGGAGGCCACAGAGGACATGCTTGAAATGCCCCACAGCATCAATCACCGCCAGCAGTTCTTTGCGAGTTACACAGTAGTTCTTCTCCGGTTTATCAAGGGTGCGACTGTGATACGCAACAACCCGCTCTCCTTCTGGGGTTAACTGCGAGAGTACAGCGCCAATGCCCGTGTTGCTGGCATCCGTGTCAAGGAGGAATGGCAGCTCTGGGTTAGGGGCAACCAGCACCGGGTCTTCGCATAATACGCGCTTCAGCTGTTGGAACGCTGCATCCTGGTCAGGTCCCCACTTAAAGGGTGTGTCCTTGCGCATCAAGCTGAACATAGGCGCAGCGACCGTCGAGAATCCCGCCACAAAACGCCGGTAGTAGGACGCTAATCCTAAAAAGGACCTCAGCTGGTGGATATCTGTGGGGGTGGGCCAGTCCCGGACGGCTCCAACCTTGTCCGGTTCCGTCCTGATGCCGGCTCCACTGACTCGGTGCCCCAGGAAGGAGACCTCACGTCGCAGCAACATGCACTTCCCAGGATGAAGCTTTAGGCCTGCACCCTTGATCCGCTCTAAAACCTCCCTCAGGTTCTCGAGCGCGGAGTCAAAGCTGGGTCCATGTGCGAGGAGATCATCCAAGTAGATGAGACAACGCTCCGGGGGCACACCAGCGAGGACCTTCTCCATTAGCCTTTCGAATGTTGCTGGGGCATTACACAACCCGAATGGCATGGTTGTAAACTGCCACAGGCCACGTCCTGTGGTGAAGGCAGTCTTGGCTTTGTCCTCTGGGGCCATGGCCACCTGCCAATAACCGCTCCGGAGGTCCAAAGAGGAAAACCATGCAGAGCCGGCCACATAGTCAAGAGACTCATCTATCCGAGGCAGTGGATAGGAGTCTTTTACAGTCTTGTCGTTCAACGGCCGATAGTCGACACAAAACCTCCAGCCTCCGGCCTTTCTTGGGGCCATTACGACCGAGGAAGCCCAGGGGCTTTCTGAAGGTTCGATAATGCCAGCCTCTTTCATCTCTTGTATCATTTGGTTAGCAGCTGCTTTGCGGGCGTAGGGGACTCGCCTAGGCCGTTGCCGGATTGGCTGTGCGTCCCCTGTGTCGATAGAGTGCTGGACCAAGTGTGTGCAGCCTACATCGTTGGGGTGGGTGGAAAAACTGTGTCGATACTTATACAAAAGGTCCCAGAGCTTATCCTGTTGATCTGAGGTCAGGCCCTCCCGATTCTCCTCCCAAAGGTCTGCGACCGTTGAATTCGCTGCGGCTTCCATTTCAGCCTCGGGGGTTACAGTTGCGGTCTGTACAATGGCCGGTACCGGTGGCTGGCCGTGTACCACCGAGTCTGATGGTGGGTGGTTTTCATCCAGTGGGGGAATAGGGCTCTCTGCGAAAGGGGGCCCCCACTGTGGAGGATCCAGCCAACCTGGTGGGTCTCCCTGCACTACAACGTCCCCGGCGCCCTCCTTGAGGAAGGGGATAGACTCCCCGCCTGGAAAGGTAATAGCTTGTGCGTTAAAATCCAATGTTGCTCTTGCCCTAAACAGAAAGTCTTGTCCAATCACACAGTTCTCTCTGAGTTTTGCAACCCAGACCGGTTGCCGCACTGAATATGCTCCTACTTGGATGTGTGCTTCACACCTCCCCAGCATGGGAGCCTCTCCCCCGGTGATGGTAATGAGAGGGACCTCGGTGGCTTGGGGTTGAGTTCCGGCTGGCAGGAGATCCGGGTGTAGAACAGTTGCAGTGGAGCCTGAGTCCAGCAGGGCATGGGTCCCTTGACCATTGACCAGTACAGGTATTCTGCAGCAGTCTGTGGGGAAGGTGTCAAGGGAGCAAAGGGCGTGAGCAGAGGGGAGGTGGAGTATTCTAATCACCGGTTGAGTGTCACAGTCTCTGGGGGGCAAGGGTTGGCTCGGTCGACTCCCCTCTACACCGAGCCCCGCCCGTTTCCCGGCGCTGAACCCTCCGGAGCGGTGACAGGAGCTGGACAAAAGCGCCATGTATGGCCTTTTTGGTGGCAATTATAGCAGGCTTGACTCTGTCGACCCTCTGGGGGCAACGGTGGGCTCTCTGTGCCGAGCGGAGGAGGGTTGGGTCTAGGAGGCTTATACGTTTGAGCCTTAGGTCGTGTCAATGTCTGCGTGGAGCCATTTTCAAAACCCTCCAGGAAGATGTCCTCCACCACCAGTGCTTTCTCTAGAGCTGCTCCCAAGGTCTGTGGGTCTGCGAGCCGGACTTGCTGCCGTAATGGGATGGGCTGCAGGCCACGGATGAATGCCTCCTTCGTTAGCACCAAGCGGGTTGCATCATCGAAATCGGGGAATCCTCTTTGAGCCAGGTAGCGCAGTTCCGCTGCAAAAACTCCTAGCTTCTCTCCAGGACCCCGCATCCGCTCATTAAACCTCTGCCGCATCACAACTGCAGGGGCAGTGTTTCCAAAACGTCTCTCCAGTGCTCTGGAAATAGCTAGTGGGTTCTCAAGATCAGCAGCAGTCACATCAAGTAGTACTTTTCTAGCTTCACCCTCCAGGGCGGATATTAAATGGACTGCTCTCTTTGCAGGGGACCAGCCATTCGCAGTCGCTAGGAGGTTGAACTGGGCCCAGTACGTTTCCCATGAAGTGAGCCCATCATAGCGTCCGACCTTTAGCTGGCCTTCCCTGGGGAAAGGTGTCGGTCCCTGCACATTCATCAATGCCGTGGTGAGGGCGGTGGTCAGAGCAGCTACCACATCGCTGGTTTGGCTATTGGTAGTAGAGGGACTAGCCGAGCCCGCAGTCAGGGAGCTACCTTGGCCGAGTCCATTGGCGGTGTAGGTATTTGCTTTGGGGCATGTACTTGGGTGGGGGGTTGTTGTTGGGCATGGGACATCAACAGTGATATGAGCATCCTTAACGTTAGCAGGTTCGGAGCTCACACTGGCATTGTCAGTAGCATGGTTAGAATTTACATTGCAATAGGGCTCATGAGGTTTAGCCCCAACATCTTGTGCTTCCCCTCCCCTCATGGATTTAATGTCACTTTTTGAGTTATTGAGAACATTTCCCAAAGCACGCTCCATTGCAATGCTCATTTTCTGAATAAAACGTTCCTCTAGACTTTCTGTAATGTCTTTCTCCAACTCAGGGATAGATTTTGGTTGGCCACCCCATTTCCCTGCCGTTATGTCTCTCTCCAACTCCGGGATAGATTTTTGTTGGCCACCCCATTTACTTGCCGTTATGTCTCTCTCCAACTCCGGGATAGATTTTGGTTGGGCATCCACCGGAGCCGGTCCACACGTGTCTTTATTTACATCTGCTCTTTCAGTCAGCAATCCGGTGGCTGCAGCAAACTTAACCGGACTTCCTTTTATTTCCTCCGGAAGGTCCGTCAGCAGTGTAGCAAGGGGTGAGTAGGTTGTTTTTTTTTCCTTTCTCCTTACCACCTGTGCATCGCTGGTTGGCTTCCTCCGTGGTGTTTCTGGGGGGGTGTATGGGGCATATAAGTCCGTGTTCTCACCGTGTTCAGCCATTTCGGTCCTCCGGCGGTGGCTAGCGATGCTAGCGTAGTTAGCCAACTGTAGTGCGGGGACTGGGGGCTGGGGAGATCCCACTTCTGACACCAATGTAGCGTTCGCGGCTCCGCCGCACGGGTGGCTAACTACTTAAATGAGGAGGACACGATGGCTGTAATTTATCCGGGTTTTATTACCCTACAAACAGACTAAACCCCGGGGTTGGAAGACTGCCCAAAACAACAAAGATAGGTAGCGGTATTGTCTCTTAGCTCTCTCAGGATCCCTCACTAGCTCTCCCGCCGTAGCTTGAGCTCTTCCGGTCACTTGTAAACCCCACCCCCTTTTTCTCCCCGCCCTATCCGGCTAACTAGGGCAACGTCTTCCCCCCAACAATCCCCTTGTGAGTCTCTCCCAGTTCAGCACTGCAGGGTCGCTACAATATTATTCAAATATAGCATGATCGGTCCACTTTAACCAGCAATAGCCCATTAAGATCTTGTTTTCCATCAACGACAGTTATTCCGTATTGGCCTGATTTGATAACACATTTAATAGTAATAATTAGACCATTTAAAAAAAACTGATTCAAGAGCATGACAGAAAGAGTATAGAAAAGTGATGGGATTAAGCAATACAGGTCTTAAAATAAGCATTTTATTTCGAAAAAAATAAAGTGGAAATGTGTTATGGATACTATATTTACAGGTTATTCAATTTAGAGAGAGCGTTTAACATTAAGGCTATCTAAGTGTTGCTAATATGTTTTGTTGATGAATGCATGTGACAGTTGGAAAATATCTTAAAAAGTGTGTCGCTGTGTCTTTCTGTTTCTTAATATCCTTTTCCAAAGTACTTCATCTTATAATTAATTACATAGAATTCTTGGATTCCACAGTGTTTATATAAAGCTAAGCTGGCTTCCTCTACCTTTCACCAGCCCTGTCCCCTCCCAACTGGTAAGTGGTGTCAGGACAGGAAAAAATAAGTGATAGGAGTTGACGATGCATTCGAAAAACATTTGTTAAATGTGAGATTAAATGGTCATTCGTACCCGCTGGCTGCTCTGGGCTGGTCTCCACATCCGCCCAGTTTTACGTCAGGAAGGGAAGCCGATGTATTTCCTCCCCTCCTTTATCTAAAGGAAGTGCTGAAAAAAGCCTCAGCAGCGAAGCGCCACAGCACCTTTTCCACTCTCCGCTCAGTTGGAGTCTGAGGAAGAAGAAGTCGAAGGAGTTTACGCAGAGTCACCATGAAGACCATCAGGGTTCTCGTCCTGCTGCTGCTCGTGTCTGTCCATGTCTTTACAACAGGTAGGAAACACTTGTGGCTGGGATACATGCTGTTGGATTAGTCTTAGATTTAACAAAATCAGAGCTGAGGGCCCTTAAAGTCTAAGATAGCTTCAGTCTTGTTCTGTGCTGTGTGAGTGCAGAAGGTAAAAAATCCTTATTACTGATGTGTTTCTTATTTAATGGTGTCAAAACATTTCCACACCTGGGCTAAACTGTCAAACGTATTTGCTCGAGTTTTGTTTTGCAAAGATTAGTATCCCAGTGTTGTTCAGAAGACACTCTGAACGGTACCTCAGAGACATCCACTCCGTGTGTTTCCGTTCATTCAGTGTGAGATAAGCATTGTGTGTATGTGTGTGTGAGCCCTTGGTTGTGCTTTGTACTAACAAGTACGAAAAAAGCAAAAGGAAAGGTAGATTTTTTTTAAATTAGAAGCATTAGATATCAAGCACAAGTCTAAATTTAAGGAGCAAAAGTTACAAGTGTGTGTCTCATGTTTGATGGAGAGGGAAAAAGAGGGTGGCTCAGGATTTGTTTGTTTTCCCTGTACTGAGCCAAAAGACCTTTTATCTGTGCTGCGCCGGGCAGATAGGCAATGGGAACCGAAGCGCCCCCTCTCTCACAGAGACAACAGATCTTTGTCCTGAGACCCAAGTGTCCCAACTGGAAACAAATCTACTTCCAGCGTTTAGTGGTAAACATCTGGAGGAAACACCCTCGCCCAACAGCCTGCACGGCAGCAGAGGTTTTCTTTCCACACAACTTTCAGAGCTTTAATTGACATTTTCAACTAATACTTGAGACTTAAGTTGACTTGAACTTGTCTCAAATGACTTACAGTATTTGTCATTGATTTAAGATTTGCTACAAGTCAAATTTCGTAAAGGATTTAACGCCTAAGACAGGCTCCAAAATACTGGAGACCTAACTCGAGACTCCACTTAAAGGACTTTTCTTGACTTTTCTTGACTCCAAATGGTTGATACTTGTGTGTAATGGCATAGAACTCCACCACTTGAAAATTGATAATTGACACATGATCCAAAAAAACTACAAAGGTTTGACTTGGACTTGTCTCAAACGACTTTGAGGTGTTGAGACTAGCTCCAAAATACCAACAGAATGGAGACTTTACTTGACACCTGATACAAAATACTTGAAGTATCACTTTGTCTCAAATAGGTAGACTAGCTCTAGAATATGTGAAACTTGGAGCCTTGTTTTAAGAGGACTGGAACTTCCCTTGGACTTATCCCAAAATAACTTCAATGACATAGAGATTTGAGGAGTTGACTTGGCTTCAGTGAGTACTCTGGTGAGGAATATGTTGAGTGGGATCCTAACTGACAGCAATGAAGACAGGATGCTTGGCTGCTGAGGTCAGAGGGTGCCAATAGTATGTCTGGGACAGGATGCAGCTTCACACTGCTGCAGGGCTTCAAGCAGAGGATATCCACCTCAACACTCCACGACCTCCACCGTTGACTTCTACTCTGACACTTGGAGCTCGCACGCCTTTGTCTCAGACGCCGGGCTTTAAAGCCTTGCCAAACAGGAATGATGCGAATATGCAAGCGTGAACTTAAAATAGAGAATCTGTCTGAGGAAATGTTTTGCGTAGACAAACTGATTCTGTTGCCTACGAAATGGAGCATTGTGAATTCCTAGATAGCACATTATATTTTATTATCCCGCTCTGACTCCAGACAGTCAGCATATAAATCATAGTCACCATGCTGGACAATAGCTTTTGGTCACTGAATTCACCTAAAATAAATAAGTTCTGTTTCTTCTTTACAGTTTCATCAACAGGGGTGAGTCAAACAACAACAGCAGATGTAAAGCTGTCAACGAATAGTTTTACACTTGGAAACCTCTGGTGGAGAGTAAGACAATGCTGGGAAAACCATTGGTTGTGCTAAATTAGGTTAATGCTAGTGCTAACGTGGTTCATTGTAAAGTCCAACCGTTAGCTGGATTCAAGTGACTCACTTTGAGCACTTACCAGATGGTCCACCCTGCTTGTGTTATTTTTTCCAAATCTTCTTTTTGGCCCACTCTTTGTGCAAATATGGTGACCATCGTAGAGCTCCAGTTACCCCTGGAGGACTACAATAGCCTTTTTTCTCCTTTCTTGATTCTCAATGTCAGTGACATCAAGATAAACTCAACGCTGATAAGGTTTTCATGTCCCGTCATTTGTGTTGCCCAGCACAAAATATAAGCAATCCATTCACATGTTTAAATAGATTTTCTATGTAATCATGCTGTGAAAAAAAATGCGTGTTTGAATAGTCAGTAGATTGTTGGAATCAGGGTGAAACTAGCATGGAAAGGTTCCAAGTTGAAAAACTCTGTCTAGCAGCACCTTCGTAGATCAATTATTTCAACACAGTCTCACGGCATTTTGTGTTGTAGTCACGAAATTATCCTATTGATTCGTGTTCACCAACACGATTTCCCCGTTTTTTTCGTGTCACACAGAATGATTTTAAAAGCAATGTAAATAATAACAAATTAGAAAGAAAAATTGATTTGAAAAAGTACAGATTTCAGTATTCTGATACAGAACGATTATGTATTTCTATTGGTATGTTTCGTGCCTGCATCAAATAATAACACATTAGAAGGACAAAAAGATTTAAAAAATACAGATTTCAGTATTCTGAGGCTCTGAGCCCCATTTCTTTTCCACGCGGACGGCAACAAAAACTCCAACATTATACTATTTAAAATAAAAGGGTTAGGCTTAGGGTAAGATATTGAGTAAGAAAATATTTGTATGAACCACACAGCTTCCGGTCTTCCACGACCCGACTGGACAAAAAGACGTGGTGCAATCACGAAACATACTACCAATAGAAATACATTGATTTTAAAATCGTTCTGTGTGACACGAATCAATAGATTAAATTAATTTTACGACTATAACACGAAATGCCATGAGACTGGGTTGATTATTTACATGTGTTTTCATTTGTACAAAAGACATAATGTATCAATTCAAATGGGCCATTTTGCAGGGTTTACTGGACAATTTCTTAGTCAGGAGCAGTAACTTCTACACGTTTCTGGTTGGCTGGCAACTGCATTTATTGGGGGACAGAAAAAACCAGTATAACCTTTAATATTTAACATGATAAATAGTTTGCTTGTTGGTTGGTGGATTTTCTTACCTGTGGTCAGACTCGGTCTAGCTGTTTCCCCACTTCCTATCTTTTTGCTAAGCTAAGCTAACTGGCATTACATTTAACGAACATGTGCTAAGTGTTATTGATCTTCTCATCCAACTTTCCGCCAAAAATAAAGTAGTTTTTTGTCATTTGTTTGACTTGTAAAGCTAATTGCAATTTGACTTTTTTGCATCTTTTCTTTCCTTGATTTTTCTGAACATCTTGTGCAATCTTTCATATGCCAAATCTATCTCTCTTTTGCATATTAACAACAGCTGCAACCAAAGCAACAACAACAGCATCACAAGCAACACCGACAACACCATCACCAGCACCAACAGCATCAACAGCATCAACACCATCAACACCATCACCAGTAGCACCAGCATCAACAGCATCACCAGCACCACCAGCATCAACAGCATCACCACCATCACCAGCATCACCAGTAGCACCAGCATCAACAGCATCACCAGTAGCACCAGCATCAACAGCATCACCAGTAACACCAGCATCAACAGCATCACCTATAGCAACAGCATCAATATCACCAGCAGCAGCAGCCCTTGTATCTACCACTGCCCCTAATGATACCACCACCAAAAGTCCTGATGAGAGTGAGTGTGCATATATCTTAAGTCGATAAATAAATGGAAGGTCTTTAATTTCTCTTTTTTTATTTTGCCCATGGTAAAGCCAATGTTACGACCCAAGCACATACGACTGCTACACCTGCAGCAACATCTACAGACAAGAAGGTGAACACCAGTCTTGCTGTCAATTTCAACGAGACTGAAATTGGAAGTACGTTTTTCTTTGTTTGTTATTCTATTTTTGAAAGGGTTTTGGTATAATATTGAGCTCTAAATCAGTTTATATGAATGATTTCAGATAACTCTTTGCAACCGAGATCAGTAAAACCCAACACGGCCATTGAGAATCCAGGTGAGAAGAAATTCAGAGCAGATACATCATCAGTAATGAGCCAGCTTTTCAGATAAATTATTAAATGTTGTAAACCTTAATAACTGATATTATAAATATATTTATATCAATTATTTAAAATACATATTCTGGTGTGACAATGCTGGGTTGATTCTGTATATGAAAGTAGTCTTTAATCAGTATTTAAATGTATTTAAAGGATCAGATGAAAGCACTGAAAAACCAAAAAAAGGTATGTATATAACAAAATAACATCACGTGTTATTGTCTTTGTTGGTGTTGTTGTTGTTGTTGTTCTTCTTCTTCTTCTTGTTGCTTGACTAGTGTTTGAATAGCTTCTTTCAAATAATTTCAATCCCATAGTACAAAACACTTTTTCACCTCCTCCAATGATTCAAGGACATAAAAATGAAACAAGTCAAGATGCAGGTAAGTTAAATGTACTAACATACTGCATAATGAAGCCGTGAATATATGAAGTCCTGTCAAAAACTCAACTATTTTTCTTCAAATACACATTGTTTGATAGGTTCTCAAACTGGCAAAGATCATCCTGAAGAACCCACAAAATCAGGTAATGTACTGTACTCACATCTTACCTAACTCATACCAAGTCATACCCCACACACTGTGCCAAAAGATATGCAAAGAAACTAACAAGTTCCAATTGAAAAAATGGTCTGCCCTTTGTTCAGATGTTCAAATCAGACTGATGTTGATGATCGTGTCTTTCCCCCTCAGACAAGAGGCTTTGGTGGATCGTGCTGCCCGTCCTGCTGGTCGCAGCTGCTGCTTTCATCCTCCTCAAGTTCCAATGCAAGAAGATCCACGATCACACAGGTGAGAGTACAACACGTATCACACCAGTCTAAAACTTTCCATAAAACACTGAACATTAACTTAAGTTACATACATGACTATTTAAACCCAAACCATTATTAGGTTAACTATGGGATGAGTCTTTTTTTAGGCGACAGGGACAAACAGTGAACTCTAAAAACACTGTGATAGACTAACTTAAACAAATGATATGTAAACAAAGGTTCCTATATTCATACATTATTCAACTTATTGCAAGATATCTTTTATATTGAATACTATTTGGGTTTCTTAACGTATTTTCCTGTCTTCTCTTTCACAGAAACTATTGATACTGGAACTGAGAAGTGAGTTTAATACTTTATTTAAATATATAATTCTGTACTCTATTTGCAAGGGCATTTGAAAAGTTAAAAAACATCCATCCCTTGGTCTCCTCACAGCGCATCTTTCCAGAGCAGGCCGGAAAGCACCAAAGATGGAGTCATGCTCCTCGGAGTGAAGTCATCAGGCGGGGTCGAGAATGGTGAGCTGCTTCCGTCTATGTCCTGCGAGAGTTCATTTTGTTTGTCCATTCTTCCATCAGTTTGGTGAAGCCGTTCCTCCAGACGTTCAGGGAAGTTACAGGCTTTTAATATCTTATTGTACTGCATGGGCTTGTGGGGCTTAGCTGGGCAACAGAAGGTGTTTCCTGTGATTTCGTGCCCCCGCCCTCGAACAAGCAGCAGGGCCTGAAAGATAGGGACTTCCTAACATAAACACAGATTATTTTGGACAGGAGCTATTGTGCGCTCGGTAAATGTCAGAGTGGCCCAGACGCTGCGTGTGTGTGTGTGTTTGTCTGTTATTGGGGTGGTCCTCATACGTGTCATCTGTGGTTTATAGACACAGTCACTACCCCTTCACCCCAACCATGAAAATAATAGAACATCTACTAATTGTCCTATATTTCTTCCCTAATAAAATCAGGCCGGAATGACTTTGGGCTTCAGAAGGAAATAGAGTCATGCTTTAGGAATTTTGCTGAGGAAGACGGTGTTTATGTTGCTACAGATTACTGGATTCTTTAGCTTTATAAACTCTTATCTGAGTGCAGAACTTGTTGCTCATATACCGCACTACACACAGATAAACACCTCACAATCCCACGCTCCATCATTCCCAAAACTGCTTTTTTACTGACTTAAAAAAAGTATCTCTACTCTAACTGTCCTAACTTTAATGTAATATAATTATTTAATGATGTACAGTTTGGCTTCAGAAAAATGTAAGATAACTTTTTGAGTTAGATAGCGGGAACAAGTAGGATTGTTTTATAAGTTGTTGTTTTTTAGTAGAAATTAACAGCCATTTTTACGTCACAATAAAACATTAAATGCCAGGTTTTTTTAAGACTGTAAATGTTGGCAATTCACATTTACTTTTTAAAAACTTGACCTGCTTTACAATATATTTAAATCGAAAAAGTACCTATCATTTACATTTTTATGTTCTTTTTGTATTATTCTTTATTTCGGGTCACAGTTTTATAGAATTTTGCTCAGGTAACAGTTCAGTGAACAGAAATATCAAACAGAGCAACGTACAATGAATATCTAAATAAACAAGCAAAATTCCCCAAAAGACATCGATTTTAGATTTTTTTATATATCACCAGGCTCTTTTGATGTGAAAATGCAATCCGTCAGTCCTCTCATTAAGGCGGGTCTTCTGTTAGGATGTCAATCATTCTCTGTAGGCGGGACACCTGTCTAGGGGAACATGACGTTTTTATTTTCATTGTAAATAAAGTCATCAATGTGCTACATGGTGACATACAGTCATGTACTCAGTCAATGCAGCACCGCCTCCTAGTGTTGGATTGACAAAAATGCACATGTTTTTCATACTTTCTGGAGTTGGATGAAGTTTTGATCACACAGATGCCGTTTTATCCTGCTGTTGTCTCATCACTTTCCTCTGTTGTTGTGTATGTTTCAGCTGCTGCCAGATAAAAAAGGAGGACATCAAGAACAGTGTGTGCCTCACACCTGTCGCCCACACAATGATGATCTGATTTGATTTCTTTGAATTTTCTCGTGATTTTGTGAAAACATGCAAAAAGTATGTATGATTCTGTATGCTGAAATCAGGGTGTGTTGATACATTTCAGAGTAAGTGAACCCATTTTCAATTACAATATATTTTATTCCACAAATCTTTATATTGATAACCTAGGCTAAATACTGTCAGCCTGTGGAACAGAAATAAAAGCACCCTTTATTTCAGTATACTGTTGACAAAGACAAATACAGCTGCAGATCTCTGTCTATATGTTTGTCACAAAACACCTTCCTGCACAGTGCACTGACCTCAGATCATCATATGTTTGATGTAAGTAATCTGTTGATTTCATCGTTTTATAATTACCCTTGTTGCTTATCACATATGTGCCTTGGACTGCTTTGTAGGATATCATGTGTTTTTGTGTCAATTTCACTAAGCACAGGCTCTTTTTAGGTGCTCATTTTTGCTTTTCATGTATCAGTTAAGATGTTAAATATTTCACCAGTTTTTTTCTACTGAAAGCTTTTTAAAGTACACAGCTGTCAGAAGGATTTGTATTGATGGTGATTTACTTTTTTTTTTATTATATGTAAATATAAAGACGGGTTGTATACAAAGACACTGGAAATGCTTTTTGGCTGGAATGTGTTGCTCTCCATTTACATTTTCTCAATAAATCACAAGAGCAAGGTTTGTAGCTTCCAGATATGAAATGCAATGCTTTGAAAGTGCATCCTATCATGTTTTCCTGCAGGTAGAGGATCAAATAGGGGTAGGCTGCCAGCTTCCTGTCACCAAGTTCCTGTCACTTAAAAGACTTAAGACCCTCCCTCCCAACGCTTCCTATCTGGATCTCACCGTTAATAAGATACGATGAACTTGAATAAGCTTCAGTATCTTCAGTAGCTGTATTCTTTGACCTGTATGTGGCAGAAAAGTGACATAGCTGCCTCCATGCAATTTACAATCAGAAACCCTTTAATTGTCCAACAGCGGTGAAATGTACATTGTTTCAGCCAATGACAACGTACGGATAAAAGGCTTGGACGATTAAAAGATAAAAGGAGTAGACATATTTAATAAAGAGGAAAGCACATGTTAAAAAAAAGCACATAGCTACACGTATAAACAAGTAGCAGCATTATAAAAGTAGTTAAGTTAATGGATAATCAGATAACTTAACCTTGACTTACAGCAGGGCCCTCGTCTTGACTTTTTTGATTCCCACAGTGACTTGAGACCTGAATGTTAAGACTTGAGGCTTGTGACTTGGCTCTGCGGACCACCATTGTCCTTTCAGTGACTTTCCACTAGAGGGGGCCGACAGTCAACACGAAGAGCCTCCATGTTTCTGCCCCTCTCTCTTGTGGGAGTTGAGTTGATAGAGGAGTGAGATGTAGGCAACCGGTGTAAAAATCTCCCTCTGCTTGATCTTCGTAACCCAGGGATAACAGATAGGCTCTAAACCACATCTGGACATGGTGATTTTTCAGGCAACTAATTAAATGCCACGGTATAAATTCAATTGAGTTCTGCCATTTTGTAGGTATGACCCACATTGTGAATCGATTCCACACAAGGTGATAAGGACTATGGGCTTTGTAAGCTGAGACTGGCCGACAGCTCCCACTGTGGGCACATTTCCAGAGACAGAGACTTTGGCAGGTGGGCACCGACCCATCACACACAGCTGTGGCAGGGACAGGTTACACTCATGCCAGGCCTCTCTCCTTCAGATTCACTCCACGCTGCTTAGTCTCCCCTTTAAAGTCAGATATCTACTCATCTTTCAACTGTAAAGTGGATCTAAGTGTCTGAAAATGAAAGATTAATATTGGAATTAATTTCAATCTAGTGCCTTTTTCTGTCAAGAGCCTTGCTGAGCTGCATATTGCCTTAGCAAACAGTGTTATCGATTTGAAAGTACTGTGGGGAGTGATTTCCACATAATATATCTCTAAATCTGTAATATCTACAGCACAGCAAAACATAGCCAACAGATTAAAACATTAACATAGCTAAAATTCAGGAAATCTACAAGATTCATACACAACCAGAGGAAACATTTGCATTATGGTTAAGCTACTGCGTATCCCCAGTTTTCTCTTTTGTCAATTTTTTAAAAAGTATTTTCAGAGAAGACTGTCTCTCAGTAGTGCCCTTGTGTTTAAAAACACTGGCGTCAGGTGGCCTTCAGTCATTCTTCTGCATAATGCTGCTACATTGTGCCAAAAGAACAAATGTGTTCAACTACCACTTACATATAGAAAGTCAAATTATTCCTAATGTAAGATATCATTGCACCAAAGCTCCATTAAAGCACATAAGCAGGGTTTTTGTAGAGACGTTAACATACATCAAGTAACAGTAGATGCACCATTTTGCAATTTAGGATCCATTATGATCAATTATGAATAAGGGATTTTTGCGTGTGCTGGCTCTAATAAATAAAAATATATTACATTACTTTTTTCTAACTTCATTTCCAACTTTTTTACTTGTTCAAGGCTCTGATACGCACGTAGGATACTCTTGCACAAACAACCAGATTATCTCCTGTGGTAGAGAAGTGCAACTCAGCAAAAGGGAGGTTTCACTGAAGGGAGAGTGGTGCCAGCCTGGCATACTGACACCGAGCGACTTGACGGGGATAACAGAAGGTTCATGGAGAGATCAGTAACCTGAAACAGGAGGCTACATCTTTATGCCTCAATAAGAGAAACATGAGTTGGCACATGTGAGAAATTCACAAGCAGAGTTTAGTTGTGTCTCTGTGCCAACACAGGGGTGAAGGTCATATGCAGAGGAGCTTCACATTACTTCCCAGGTCCTTGAAATGCTAGTCATGACAAGTATTTCATTTTCTTTTATTCAAATCCAGCTGAGATACAGCCAGTGTGACAGGAGCAGAGCAGCAACAGCCAGAAGGGGCTTTACATGCAAAAGCAAAGTTAAAATAGATGCAGAATGTGACAAAGAGGCATGGGAAACATCTTAAGCACTGACACCAACGACTCGATGGATCTGACAGTCGCTGTTAACACATTATGTCTCCTGAGCGCTGTGATGCAGTATTATTTCACGAATTCAAAGATCATGAAGGATACACTCTGAACTCTGTTTCAGCTTTGTGGACAGTCAGGAAAATGCAATATGGGTCCTGAGCTCAGAGCTATCAGAATTTGAACTTTTGGTATTCTGTGCACTTACTAAATCACTTAAAAATTGATGGTTTGATAGCAGAAAGTCTTCAAAACTGTAATATTAAAAGTCAATTTCTTTGTGTTTGTGTTTTCTCATTATTACTTTTTCATGTATTTTTACAAATATGCAAGCACTTAGAAAAATAAATCATCAAACTTGGGAAAAAGAATAAATAAACAAACAAGAAAGCACTAGTAACAAGAAAAGGGGATGACAAATCATGACAACATATTCCAGGTAACTTTTTCATTTTTCATATTTAAATTCTTACGATAAATGAATATGTTTACATTAAAACCTGTTTAGATTCCCGCAGAATGATAAATGTGTCAAACAAAATGAATGCTCCTATTTATCCCCTGCTAATATCAAAGCCTACAGATAACTTAAACAAAGCTTTGCTTATGCAGCACTTTACTGTGTATGCCTGCATGCACAAAGGCAGTAACACTAGCTAAAGCATGTGACTTCTTCTGAGTCATATCTAGTTCTCCCCATGTGACCTCCCACCCTCCCTCTCTCTAGTCCACATTTCCATTACTTTAGCCAGCAGCAGAGCAGCTGGTCTGAGAGCTGCAGATCCAGTTACTGTGGGGACATTTCTGTTGAGACAGAGTATGATGAGGGATAAACTCCTGATGGGCTGAACAACTGTGCTCACTGCTACCTACCAAATGTACAAAGACACATACACGTATACACACACAGTAAGATTACAGGGGGGCTCTTAAAGCTGCTCCCTCCTGTAAAACTGGCTGCATATGTACATTTTGGACTTTTTTTATGTGCATTATTGCATGCCTGTCATTATCTGAGTTTTGGAGTATTTTTGTAACAAGTAAGTATGCTTCAGTTTGCTGCAGAGGGTCAGAGCAAACACTAAACTGTTCATGCTTCAACCTCTCATGCCAAGATAGTACCAGGTTTCAATGTGTGAATACTGCTGATATCCAGCCATAATGAAAATGTCGATTTTCCTCTCCTACAATTAAAACATAAAATAAATATGAACTGTGTGTGCATCATAGGTCTTTGGACTAAATAGAGAGACACAACATTTTTAAACATTTTCTTTGGCCTCGATTCTTCAGAATCAAAGGTCTAATAATCTTTGTGGCCTGGGGTATAGACAAATATACTACAGATATGTAGTTTCCTGATAGCCTTATTGTTATTCAAATTAGATTCTTCATCCTTCAGAAAAAAACACACTTTTTTCAATCTAATTTCTAAATATACATCTAATAAAAAATATTAATATGTTATTGGTTTATACTTCAAAACGTGCATCTATCGTTTTCCCTAAAAACAACTATTTCCCCCATGAATTGGACAATCAACAGTTAATTTATTGAAATTAGATTTTTCCGCCAATCAGAGAAGAGATGCCTTTACGTCGAGAGGCGCGCTGTGATTGGTCCAACCCTCGGTCAGCTGACTGGCAGTAAGGTATAAGTATTCCTCAGAAGTTTTGTCAGCTTCAGTGTGAATGTGGGTCTGTGTTTTTGTGTCAATGTGGGGGCAACACTGCTTGTGAATTTATTTATGAGAAACCTTCTGAACTAAATTATATTTGCACTAAATAATATTTAAGGTAAGTCATGTAATTTTCTTGAAAATGAACGGTTAGCTCGAAATGTAATGCTAAAGTAGTTAACTGGTGTTAGCCTGGTGTTAGCGCGGGCGGTAAGTTACATTTTGAAAGTTAAAAGCGTTCACATTTTATTTTGTATTGTGGCTAAATGAGCCAGCTGTGGATTAATGAGCTAGAACAACCTGCTTCCACTGTTAAACTGACGCTGCTACTCCTACATTTTCACAGGAAAACAGCACACTGTCGCCATGGTCGCCACAAGCACGTTAAAGACCAAAAGCAGCGACTGTATCTCAGAATTGGTGGAGAGAAGATATGACCAGGCTTGCATTGATAAAGGTAAGCTTTTTTCTGTTTTTTTTGTGTATGCTAGTGTCTGGATTGTTCTAGCAGGGTGCTTGTTTACCCCTGTGTGTGGCGCATGGCTGCAGCAGCGAGGGGAGGGGTGAGGAGGGGAGGATGAAGTCATCCCTTCAGCCTCCCTTTTACAACAACAACCTGGGAAAAAATCGAATTAAACACCATTTTTCTGTCAAAAGCTACATTCTTTTATTGCAGTTTCTATATGGTGACTGCTGTGATGCATGTTTTATAACTTTGAACAGATTAGCAGTCTGACTGTTAATCCTTTTTCTTTTGTGAGTGTTGCATCATAAACACACACTCAAATTGAGCGGATGCAAAATCAGATTAAATCTGACAATCCATATTTGTTTTGTTAGAAGAAAATAATTTGTTTCCATTATTGAACATTTAAATAATTTCCATCATTATTTATTCATTTGGTCTCTTAACATTGGTTTACAAAATATTATAAATTATCTTTTGGCTGTCCAAAGCCCCCAAATATCCAGTTTAATATGATAAAATGGAGAGAGAAAAAGAGTGATAGCTCCAATTTTTGAGATGCACAACATTTCTTTCATTTGTGCAAAAATAAATGACTTTTTATTCATCCATTATTAAAATAGTGGTTTGTGGCTTGACTAATTTAATTTGTGCATGATGGGATCTTGAAAAAAGCCATTTATTTACCTGCATGTTTATCTTAAATAAGACATTGTCATTGGTCCCTAACTGTTCAACTTGTGGTGTTCTCCTAGAACTGGACTTCTGGGATCACTGCCTGGCTGAACCCCAGAGGACTGGAGAAGCCACTGAAGACAGAACCTGTCAAAAGCTGGCCAAAATGTTTGAAAACTGCCTGTCCCGAGCCAAGAAGACAACCCTGCACTGCTCCTCTGTGCTGGTACCAGAGAAGCTGACGCAGAGGATAGCTGGAGAGGTGCTGCGGCTGGCGGCCTGCGAGCCCTGCGGCCTGCGGGGTTGCGTCCTCTACGTCCACCTGGACATGGAGAAGGGCTGCAAGCGGCTGGAGCGAATTGTGTACGATGCCACCGTGGTGCCCACCTTTGAGCTGACTCTTGTGTTCAAGCAGGACGGCACTGCCTGGCCCAGCCTGCGGGACTTCCTGTTCATGGGAACCTGCTTTGCCCCGACTTTCAGACATGTACTCAAACTGAGTTCAGGCTTTCGGCTCGTCAAGAAAAAACTGTACTCCTCCTCGGCTGGCACTATTGTAGAGGAGTGCTGAACTATATATATATTGGGTTTCCTGTGGGTAAAGGCACTTCTGCCCAAATGTAAATGATACTCCATTGGTGTCATATTTTCTAGTGTTTTTGTACAATACACTATAGTTGATACACTTTAGAGCAAGACACTAGCCACTTTGTTGAAGGTCTGTGTTTCCAGATACACTGAGTATGTTCAGCAGCTGTAAACGCACCTGGGCACGATGAATAGGAGACCGAAGTTAAGTCTTT
Organism: Notothenia rossii; assembly: GCF_949606895.1. NCBI lineage: Eukaryota > Metazoa > Chordata > Actinopteri > Perciformes > Nototheniidae > Notothenia > Notothenia rossii. Next base: position 27,699,261 of record NC_136901.1, on the reverse strand, counting down.
GGGGGCCATACTGTATGTAGGTTGTTGTGTAATGCTGTATTTATGGCTGCGGATGTTTTTTAGGGCTGATCGTCTTGTGAAGATGCTGCTGTCGTGGTGTGGGCTTCTCACACTACGGTTATGTGGATGCCTTAAATGTCAGAGAAATGCACTTTTTTTTCACTTGGAGCTGTGTGTTTAGTGTAAACGTTTTTAGTGATTTTTTATTTTTATACCCCTTTCTAAAACATTTCCTTTCAATGCACCACCTTTATAGATTATTAAAAGGATTGTTCATGTGTTGATTCTTTAACCTGTGCGAAGCAGGTCCCCTCCTCCACACACAAACGCGCACATGACCAATGAGGGCACGTGATAAGTTTGTGCACAGAAGGCCGGGCCGGTTAAAATGATTGAATGGCCTGTCAGCCTTCCATCTGTGCACAAACTTATCTCGTGCCCTTATTGGTCGTGTGTGTTGGAGGAGGGGCTCTTTAAGGAAGTGGCTGATTTTTTTTTTTTTTTCAGGCTGTGTATTTTCAAATTGTAGCACTCGAGCTGAAAAATTACCTACCCCACCTTAAGGTCCATTTTGTAATTTGAGATATTTGATGAATTCCCTATAGTGTTTTTTTAAAATGCTAATAGAACCTTCTGTTGAAGGAAACTGTTAGACATCAAACATGTAAACTTTATTTTCATATACTTTATGAAATTTGTATTGACGTTACTCTGCATGTTCTGGAGTTTGGTAGGTAACAGTGGTGCAATGCAGGCTTTCTAAATTGAGACAATGTTGTCCTGGTATGGCAAAATAAATGTCAGCTTCACAGGGAAAACTAGCAAACTTTTTCAGATCCTTTTTTTATCCATTAAAGTGTCTCTGCAAACATTTCCATCTATAGATTCTGGGATGTTTCAATACTCCTGGCACTGTTTGTTTTTGAGTCCTGAAACTTATCATCAATATTGTATTGATCCCTCCGCTCCTGCAAACAGTGTTTGGTGTCAGCAGCAGTTTGTTACATAAGCACATCAGCTGCGTGTGTGATATTTCTCGCTGTCTTTAATGGCGGGGTCTCCATAGTGATCTGTCGGGTAAATGAGATTCAGATAAACTAAACATTGTGACACTTGTGTGGGATATTTGGGCTTGTGACCTTTTTCAGTCACCTTTTTTTAAATGCACAGTTTGAGGCTTACAGTAAGTAAGCTATTGTTATACTGTAACATGTTGATTGCAAAGGTTTTAACAGGCATGTCATTCAAGCACCGACAATTGAAGAGGGTCACATGGTTACAGTAGTTAAATGACAGAAGCACATGATCTTGTGCAAAATGCATCCCAGTCATTGTGAGGGGACAAAGCACCAGTGATTGGTTATTTACTTGTTGCAATTGCACAACCCTGCCTGACCCAACCCTTGCTGTGAGGCAGCAACACAAGGGGCATTGTGGGGCCCATAAAAGTATAAAGTACGGTCTGTCTGTGGAGGGTAAACCTATAACATTAGCCTGACAATGAATTCAAAAAGGTCTATAGAACACAACATTTTTTAGAGCAACAACGCAACCAATGGATAAGTGTGGTAAATGGTAATGGTGAAACTGCTTGCTTGTATTTATTTAACATTTTTAAATAAATATCTTGATTTTGGACTGACAACTTTTAAAGACCCCCACCTTGGACTCAGATTCGTTGACATTTTATAGACTAAACAATTATTCAATCATTTATTAGTGCGAAAATAGCCATTTTCAGCTTTTTTATGCGTTTTCAAAGCTTAGACAAGTTATCATATAGATGCATTGCTGTGTTATGCATTATACTACCAAATGGTGTATCAAGGAGACACAAGTTATTCAACCTTAACATCCACAGCCAAATAAACACCTTTACTGTAGTAATGTTTTGTAGGCAGGAGTTTTACTTGAGTATTTCAGGATCTGAATACTTCTCCCAGCAGAAGCAGCAAAGGCTTCTTCTGAGGGACACATCAACATATTTCTTGCCTCCTGGAAAAGTACTCAAGGCTTTTTCACTCAAGAATCTGAGCTGCACTTTACTGAAGGTATTTTAAATTCTCAGTGTCAACACAAGCTGCACAGTGTGGGTTTCAGTGGCAGAGCCTTGTTGTGAAACGCATGCTTCCCTGCTACAGTCAAACTGATCACAAACACCTCCTGCTTACAGAGGACACAAATGCAGCTTTGACAGCCTACACTTGTTTACAGGCTTTGAGTCCCTCTACGTATTTGTGTCACTGGATCCATGTTTCCGTCTCCTGACCCACAGAATAACCTGCTTGCTGTGAATTTGGAAATCTGATGAGTGTGGCATGTCACACTGGGATTCAGTGTGATCCAGATATGTTTTTCTGTCTCCAAGAAGTTTGTACAATCTTTGTTTAAATTGTCTTTATATGGGGTTTGCATCGTGATCTTTCTTTATTTCAATTTGCTTTATATTCCCAGCCATCAGTTTTAAATATCTATCCACTATCAATGTAGAAAATACATCGGATATAAATGGTTGTAGAAATAGATCCTTGTTTACTCGTTCACTATTTCCATTTGGCATCAGGTAGCAGACAAAGTTATTTTGGACAGTTTATTGTTGCCCTGTGAGACTGTTCCCGCCAGAAAACACTCACATTTTTATGCAGGCAAAGTGAAATCATAAATTAAATGTTTGTCACACTTCTTTCTCACATATCTTTCTTTGCTTGCAATGCTATATTGTTAGTAATGTTTGTCATTTTTTTGTTGTCTATTTCAGAAGGGTATGAGGTCGAGTTGTGAGGAGAGGAAGAGCACTGTTAACATGAACGGCTTGGTAAACATGCTTGAGCTTGCCGTTCGCTCTTTCCAGGTGAAACGGAAATATTTCTAAGACTGCTGAAGTGGAGCTGTCGGCACGCAAAGGGGAAATCTACTTTGCATTGTCAAGTAACAACCTAAAACCCCTCGGCACTGAGCACAGACTGATAGGAGGATGTTATTGATATGTTTATGGTGATATTAACATGTTAGCATGCTTAAACTAAGATTGTGAACATAGTAAATACACTTACCAAGTATAAGCATGTTAGCATTGCCACTATGAGCATGCTTTTGTTTGCATTGGTCCAAAGAAGGCCTGAATGTAATACAAAATGTGGATACCACCAATCCCTTGAAAAACCATTTGAGTTCAACCAATTGGGGAGGCATCTAGATGCAACACCCAAAAAGGTGGGTTTATGCTTATATTCTAAGGCCTTATATTATGGATATGTATTAACATTGTAGGAGAAACAAATGAAAGGGGAGGGATGCAGTTTGAATTTAAAAAACCTGTTCAGAGCATTTGGATATTCTGATTTCTAAAGAAATGCCATCAAATTTGACATTTCAAAACCTTGAAACACGAAATAAACACTCCTGAGAACATAAAACGTTTTGAAAAATATTGTTAATATGTCATTTTAAGACAGCTACCATGTCAAATGTTACATCAGCCTTGGTGCCATTTGATGATATTTCAGACTGAAGCTTCATAGTGTAACAGTATCATATTTGACTTTATTATTTAGAGCATGATATAGTGCATTGCTTTCAGATTGAGAGTCTGGTCCTTCAGTGTGTTTTCCTCTCAGCCTTGTGACCATAACATTTAATGCAGTACTTTATGCGATGCATCCTGACCAGTTGAAATTCACACGGCATTAAAATGTTTGTGAGATTTAAAGTAAATGCTTCACGTGGTCATCATTGATACTTTGAGATCCTCCTCATTGTAACACTGTGTACAGCCAAAGCCTTCGAAAGAACTGGGTGTCTCATTTAATTTTACATTTCATAGGCTCATCTATGTTTTGCTCTTACATAATAATGTTTAGCACCTCTTAGGTTGATCATATATTAATAACTGAAGTTAAAAGCATGTAGTAACTAAGTGGAGGAAGTTCCTAAATAAACCATTACGACAGTGAAATATCAGGCACATGATGTACAGCAGGGTATTCTTAAAACATACGGATATTTTGAGATGTTGCTATGCTATTTGCAGCAGTTTGGATTTAGCTTTATTTAAGTGTCACTACAGTGTTTATCTGGCTGCTGTGTGACCTTCGCAGGACGCTGGTTCGGAGCTGACAACTCCTCCATAACTCATGCTGTTCTGGCTCCAAACGTGGATTTCTCTGACATCTGACAAATGGGCGTCGTCTCACTTTTGAATTTTTATTGGGTGCTGCTGGAAGAAGGTTGTCGCCTTGGTGAAATCGCAATCATGACCTCTTAGTTTGATACAACTGCTCCAAAGGTGGTTGATTGGAAATCTGTGCAAAATCATGACTTAATGCATGATATTATTTGTAAGAAGCTCTAATAATTAGAAGAATTGAAATGGAGCAACTTTTTCTGGCTCACACAATAAAACACAACATTACAGGAAAACATAAAATACAACGTCAGTTTGTCCAACTTGGCAACTGCAAAAAGCTTCTGCATTACAATAAGTGATTTATAGGCAGACATAATAGAAAATAATACAGGTTTTGATTATATACTTTAGCTCACATGTGTCAAACTCAAGGCCCCGGGGCCAAATCAGGCCCTTGTTGGATTTAATTTCGGCCCGCAGGATAATTTTTAATTACTATTAGATCTGGCCCACCGATATATTGCACACACATCTTCACTCAATCCTGAGGATTTCCTCAGCTCAGAGCCTGAGCCCAAACATTGATGAACTTGCACCCAAGATGAGATGCCAAGTATCTGGCTTGAACTAGCATCACAGAGCAGCACATTGAGTTGCAATGGATGTTTCCTTCTGCACTTTTTTTCTTGAGACAACAGGGCATGTTTGGTTTTTTCTTTGAAGGGAATACTTTTTTTGAAGCTGTTGTTGGCCTGTGGAAACATGTAATCATAAGAAATGACTCCGGAAAAGCTGCAGATAGAGCCATAAGAAATTAATGCAACTGATTATTTAATGTTTAATGTTGTTTTTATAGGCAATAATTTAAGCTTTGTTAGTTATAGGTTTAATACGTGCAATAAGTTCATTTCAATACTTTTTGCAATAACCATTGAACCAGTCCGGCCCTCGGCTAGTACCCATTTTTTTATTTTGGCACACTGTGTATTTGAGTTTGACACCCCTGCTTTAGCTCAATTAATTGTTGCCTGAGATTGTGTAGGAATTGTAGTAGCCATGACACTTCACTCTTCATTATCATTCATCAATGTATTTATTTGATTTCACTTTAGTTTGTATCTAATTGGCATTCTTAATCCCCCTCTCTTTGTATAAAACCTTGCTTTAGTTAAATGTCCTGAGCCATAATGGGTGCACCATTATGGCTAAAAAATAAACGTATAGAGATAACACTGCCATCCAGTGGATACAATGAATAGAATAATTGACTTATAAACCACAACACATGTTATTTATTTCAATGTTATTATTGAATTGTTGTTGAGGGATATTCACTACCAAAAACATAGAGTTGTTAATCTTCGATATTGCTTTGTCAAACAATTAGGAAACCCACATGCTTTTGTTTTGAAAGTTTACAGGAAAAGTAGGCCTTATGTCTCAACTTGACAGGTGTCCTTGCTGTTGCCACGGGCAACACAGGCACCAGGCGACGCTAAACGATAAACTAACTTGCCGTTTTTAGGAAGCTTAGCTAGATAAGGGCCCTGGTAGGTTGAGGACTATTTTTTGTAATGTTCTGCGTTGTTTCAAGTTTCAATAATTGTCACTGATTGAAAATGCCACCGAAAGCAGCTAAGAAGGGCTCAGCCAAAAAGCCCAATGCTTCTGGTGCCTCAGCTGTCGGCAAGAACTGGGAGGCTGGTCTCAGCAGAGCTCCGTTTGAAGAGGTTTGTTCTTTTCACTCGCTTCCTTTTTTCTGTTTAACTTACTGTTTATTTGTGTGTACAGTAAAGGTATCTTTCATTACATATTATAACTTTTAGAGTCCTAATTTGCTGGCTACGCGCGGTAGTTAACTAACTTTAACATGGTCCTTAGTAGCTAGCTAGCTAACATTTACGTTACATTGTTTAATGTTAATAGCGTTTCATCTTAAGTAGAACAAGGGATTTAAACTGGGTTTATATCCTGCAATTTGCTCCTTGATACACTTTAAGTAACGTTAACAAGGTAATTAGGTTATTTGGTGAAAATTGTGTAGACAAACAAACAAACAAACAAACTTCCTGCGACATTTGTCACCTGAATAAGACGTAGCCTATAAGAAAATGCACAAAATATAAACATGTGAGTTTTTACTTTGAGGGTAAGACCGGAAGTGCCCTTTCTGTTTTTTATATTTCTTCTTCAAGTTATTTGATCCTTTTATTATTTTTAAACCATGAAATGTATTCACTGGATTTTTTTCATGAAAGACGGACATATGTAATTATGAATGTAATGAATGAATTCAATCAAATAAAGTTGGGAGGGGAAAAAAATCCTCTCACAACATTTAGCTTTTTTTGTCAAAGTAATGTGATGTGCAGCATCTTTGAACCTTGTTAATTAAGGAGAAGGATGATGTGAAATCAGTGACACAGTGTGGTTTTTTATTTGGATGATGTATTTCTTAATTTTCTTGTTTTTCTTCAATACTATTTCCAGGAGTCATGGCAAGCCTGTGTGTCTCTGGTGGTCGGGAGAAGTCCAGAGGAGGAGAAGCTTACCCAGGCTTTGTCTGTGGCTGCACAGAAACCACAGCGCAAACTTTTCAGCTTGTTGACCTGGGAAAGCACCGTTGCAAAGGTAGTTTTAGTTCAGATCAAGTTCCAGAAACTGTGTATATTGTATTTTTGTAGAACTCTGCAGTCATTAACTCTTAATACCTTGTATTTCGTCAAAGGAGATTTCATTCCTTTCCAAACGTTTTACAGATCCATGAACTGGGGAATCCCAAAGCAAAACGACCTGATGAAGCCCCCATGTTTTATGAGGTGGGCTTTGGAATAAAGATTTTTAATGTGTTTTTGTTTCAGTCAGTCAGTGTCTTCTGATTGGGTTTTTGTGTGCTTAATTCCTCCTGTGTGTCTTGAGTAGGTTACAGAGCCAGCGAAGGTACTCCTGGATGCAGGAGATGAGATTCCTTGTGACCTGATGGCTAATATACTGAAGTTCCAGCTGCTACAAATCAAAGCCAATGATCAGCAGAGGAGGGAAGGCGAGCAGGTGAGGAACAAATCAGGAGATATTAATACAATTGGAGTGACTTTTTTTTAATCAATATTATACAGACTATAGAGGAAGAATCAATTGGATTTTTCCGCATATTTTGAAGGCTGAGGAGGAGAAGGCAAACGTTGATCCTCCCTCTGTCAACAAGGACAAAGGAGGGGCTAAAGTCACTGACAAAAAGGGGAAGGGCCCACCCTCACCTGTGGGACCCTCTAAGGAGAAGAAGACAAAGCTAAAACGCAGGGATGATGTTGAGCCACCAAAGTATATAGGTACAAATTCAAATTTCAACCACATCTGTTTTATTGTGTTGCACTGTTGGAGTAGCCTGGGACCTAAGATTTTCATCGTCATAACTACACTGTAGTCATATAATGTACATATGACTAATAAAAGCCTTGAACCTTGAACCTTGAACGTCTGTGCTAACATTGTGAGAAAATACTGCAATGCACAAGACGACTTTGGCTATCACCTACGTCTGCACTATATAATTGTAGGTGTTTATGATAAATTAACTTGTGTGTCTGGGCATAGATGACGAGCCAGAGGATGGACCTCAACACTACATCCTGCTGCTCGGCTTCTTTCAGCCCCACCTGATTGGAGCGCTTGATGCCTTAGGTGTTCATGTAGCCAATGTCATTAAATTGTGTTCGGAGCACACAAAAACTTCTGAGGAGCAGCAGGAAGAAAGTCCCTTTGGGGGCAATGAGCAGACAACTTCTCCAGTTTTGGATTCAGGTAAAGGGCCTTCGGTATTCAGTAAGCACTTAATAAGGCACTTTTACGTGCTTTTACAAGTATATAAGACTATAAATGAATCATGCTACTGTTTTGTTTACAAGCTATAATGTTAGTTTTTTACTTCTGGCAAATCATTTGACTTCATCATAAAATGAAGGATTGTCATTATCTTGCTGAACAGAATGTGTATGTAAAATAACTTTTGTTCGCCATAGAGCTGCAATACAAAATGTCCTTGCAGTCAGGACTCTATATCTTATTTTTCCAATGTATTATGTGTTGTTATCAACATAAATATGTCTTCTTTTGTGTATGCCTGCAGCAGAAGTTCATGGTCGTGCAGAGTTGGATTTATTCTGGTCCGGTCTGAGACCAGTTTTGGACAGCGGGCCTCCCCAGTCCAAGCTCCATGATGTGGTTCAGCTTAGCTACACTGCTCCAGATCTCAGTTCTCACACACAGAACCCTGACGCTGAGGTGAGTTGGGCCTGACAATTTCTTTCTGTTTCAATATCTTCTCAATGAAGCCTGCTCTTTACCATTGCACTGTATGCTGCAGGGCTTCTCAAACTCCGGACCAAGGTCCGAATCCGGACCGAACCCTGTGTCCCATTATTAAAAAAAAAAATGTAAAAAAAATTATGAAACAAAATGTCTGATTCTGATGTAAATTAAAGTGGACCTATTATGCTATATTGGAAACATATACTGTAGGGCCATACCTATAAAAAACCTGTCTGTGAAGTTTTTTTCTTAAAATACCAAACAGATCACCCATTGTAGCCATGCCTCATACTGCTCAAACACCTCTTTTGCAGCCCTGTTAGAGAAATGCGGATTTTGGGTCCTTAGCTTTAAAAAAAATAAAAAGAGGAGGCGGAGCTAATGCCTGATCAGAATTCTACCGGAGATAAAGTTAAATTATGCTGTGATAAAACGCCATCCTGTTCTAAACCACATCAAAGATTACATTTTCTGAAACAGTATGGAGCTCAAATGCTTTTTCTCTTGCGGGTTTATCACAAGGTGAGTTCTTTTTTTTATTTCCTGCTTTTTAAACACAAGTGCTCTCCATTACAGGTTAGCTCTGAGTGTTAGCGACGCTTGCTAATGTAAACAAAGACGAGATTACGTCCAAAACATGTCAGGCATTGTTTCTGATAGCAACTTTGTGTGGATCCGCCGCCGATTTGACGTCAGATCGGCAGCAAATCTGTACCCGCTCGTTGTACACCTGTTTTTAAAAAGATTTGGGTACGGAGGGAGAGAGAGGGTTTTATTGTCTGACGCTGCGTGAGTTCAACATGAACATGAAACACCCTTTAATTTACTGCAACGACACGTTGGGAAACCCCCTCAAGGGGGCCCCATGCGAGCTGAAACTTTGTTGCTCCGCTCCGGGGGGGGGGGGACTTTACTGACATTGATCCGGACCATTGACCTTGTATAAAATTCACAAGTGGACCTTTAACAAAAAAGTTTGAGTACCCTTGCTGTAACAGTGTGTGTGGATTGTGAGTGTGGGCATGTCATTTTTGGTCCTACAAGGTTTGAAATCGATCCCTCATTATTCTTTTGTTGATTTCATTGTGTAGAATATTTAACACTATTATTTTTTTTATCATTTTCAAGGCCTTCTCTATCTGTCTTTTTTTTTTGTATTGTCTCTAGCTTTTAATGTTTTATAATCACATTTTCTGGGACTTTATTTTGACTGTGTGTCCAGCTGGAGATTGGAAACCAAATCTTTGAAGGTGTGGCCAATCTCATCTATGACTGTCTGAAATGGCGCCTACAACATCAGCAATACCTGGACAACATGGAACTCTTCAGTGTACCCACTGTTGTTGTGATGGGTGCTGAGCCTGCAGAGGTACACATTTACACACATATCAGTATACCTACCAACAAACAGTTCAGTCAGTGCCATGTACAACAGTCCACTGGGGATGCTGCTGAGGGGCCACTTTACACAAGGCATTGTTCATTGGTAGTAAAATTGACACTGTAACCCCAGTTAAATACATTTAGTTGAGACTTTGATGGCGGGTATGGGGGAAGAAGAAATACTTAAGTATCATTGCATAAATACAAGAATAAACACATGACAATACATGTAACCTACATACATATAATTATATAATAAATAAAAAGAATTGTTTCACTATTCAGAAATAATTAAATGCCTAAATAGATTCATGAAAGTTGATATTAAACAGGACATACATTTCTTAAATGTATTTCTAGATTTTGTTGACACTTTTGTTGTTCATTGTAACCTTCATTTGCCGTTTTATTTGTGTCCACTGCACTTTCCCAAAGTTCGATGTTGCAAATTCATGCCTTGTTTTGTTGACTAACAGTCAACTCAAAGAACTTCTAGAGAAACTGCAAACGTTCATATTTGAGGAATCAGTCAGTGTTGGTTATATGTGTTTTTCTTCACACTCATATTGATTGGTACATTAAAATGTTGCCAAGTGTACACATGTTCATCATGTACTAGAGTAGTTAGAAAAGTGTTTCAAATCACAGCAGTGCCATCTAGTGGACTAAAAAAGAAGTGAAACGGAAAGCATACTCCTTCACTCAGACACTCGTTGATACCTGCAGTAATGGTGGATAATTAACAGGACAGCTCTCATGTGCTTTTTTCTTGGTTGTTTGCATTGAGGAAACTATGTAAGTACCTGTTATTTACCTGCTAAAAGCCTTTTCTGTAATAATATTAAGTTCGTTGTTAAGATTTCGTCGAGTTTTAAACGTATTTTGCTGTAAATTAGTATGACGCCACAGCTAATTAGCCTGCCGTCTTTCTGCGTTCATCCAGGTTGTACATAATTCAAGTGTTTTTTTTTTGTTGGTTTATGTGTTTAACACAAAAAATAGCTTTTGCCTCATGACTGTAGTGAATCACCTGTTGCTAGTTATATGCACGTCATGTTTCTGTCATAATTCTAAGTATAATTTTAAGATTTCGTCGAGTTTTAAACGTGTTTGGGTGTTAATTCGTATGACGCCACAGCTAGTTAGCGGACCCAATGCCGTGTTTCAGCCTTCCTCCATTTTGTTCATAATTCATTATTTTTGTGGCAGGGTAATGTGTTTTAACAGAAACAATAGTTTTTGCCTCATCATATGATAGTATTGAATCAACTTTTGCTAGTTTTTAGTTATCTGCACGATGTTTTTGAAGTGGAAAAAGTGCCAGGCAGCTAGGTCGCTAACACATCGTGGCGCCTGCAGTGCTGGTCGACAATTAAGAGGCTCTCCATTTACGCTTCATTTTGGTTGTTTTGCACTGAGGAAACTGTCAGCTTATTAAAAATTTAAAGACATTTCCTGTTATAGTTCTAAGTTAATTGTTAAGATTTCGTCGAGTATTATATGTTTTTTGATGGTAGTTGGTACTACACAGCAGCTAATTAGCCGACCCATTGACGTAATTCTGCGTGTCTTCAATTTTTTCATCATTCAAATGTGTTTTTTAGATTTGATAATGTGTTCAAGTGGCTTTACCCTAATATTACTGCATTGCATCGCATGTTGAACATTTTAAAGTATTCACGATGTTTTTTACTCTAAAGTGGGCCAGCCAATTCACTCAGACACGTGGCATCTGCAGGAGGGCTGGATAATTAACGGGGCAGCTGTCTATGTGCAATATTTATTTGTTTTGCCTTGAGGAAAACGATTTTACTAATAATTATTTACCTGTAAAACACATTCTGTGTTCATTGGCAATATTTCGATGAGTCTCAGCCGTTTTTTAGTCTAAATTGGCCTCATGCAACAGCTACTTAGCCAACTCATGATTTAGCATTTCTTTAGTTTAATAGTTTTTTCAATTTTGTGTGGTTGATGTTTTTGCCTAATTTTGCTGATGTCTACCTAAAACAATTTTTCTTGATGAAGCCTGTTTCTATTTCTGTAATAAATTACATCTGCAACCACTAGAGGGCGACAGCAGGAATGTATGCAGTATCTGAAATATGGGATATCAATCAAATATTTGTTTATTTTTGTTTGTTTTTCTTGTGCCAGGTTGTGCCAACCCCTCTCCCCGTTACTCCACGCTCCAAGAAGAAATTGGTGCGAGAGGAAACTCCACCAGACCAAGGTAACACTTTTTTCTATAATCAGGCTGTTGGTGCATGTAAGAGTAGAATTGTCTGCTCTTTATTTTATTTCATCAACCTTCCCAAGGAATTTTTTTCAGAACTCAAGCTATCTTCACGGTTTCATTTTTAAAGGCTTTTATTTTTAAAACTTTTTATGCATTGGTGGTTCAGTGGTAGAATTCTCGCCTACCACGCGGGGGCAAGTCGTGCTTAGGTGGTATAGAGTGACAGCCAATAAAATCGCAGCATTACTGATGGTGCTGAACTACTGTCTTAGCCAGCTGATATTTCTTCTGTTATCAGGTTCGACACCCGGTTGGGGCAAAGTCTGTGAATCCTAATGTCCTGTTATTGTGTTTATATGTATTTATTACCTTCAAAAGAAAAACTCCGAAGGTATTATTTACATTTAAGATATGGACCATGTAGTATAAATAATTTACTTATGAATGAGACATGTAGATATTAATCAAAAAACATCTTTATTGTAAACAACAGAAACAAAGCAGATTATGTCATACAAAACATATAATATATAAGTAACAAAATAAGGTAGAAGTAAATAAAGTAAATAATATTTTGTTTAATAAAGCAGTAGTAAATAGAGAATGAAATAATGTAAAGGTATTATTTATATTTAAGATATGGACCATGTAGTATAAATAATTTACTTATGAATGAAACATGTAGATATTAATCAAGAAAACATCTTTACTGTAAACAACAGAAACAAAGCAGATTATGTCGTACAAAACATATAATATATAAGTAACAAAATGAGGTAGAAGTAAATAAAGTAAATAATATTTTGTTAAATAAAGTAAATATAAGTAAATAAAGCAGTAGTAAATAGAGAATGAAAAAATGTAAGTCCAGCTTGATGAGCATGTTTGCATTAAAGTTGGACCTTGATGCACATGTATTCAGCACGTCACCGGAAGTAGCCTGAGCAGCAATGGCATCAGATGTCCAGGGCTCGAGCTTAAGGACCTCCCGTCGTCCCGGGGACGAAAAAAATAGGGTCGGGGACGATTAAAAAAAATGTTGGGACGGATTTGGGACGAGAGTTAAAATTAAAATATACCCTGCTAACTCTACTACGAACGGCGATGAAAATGAAACTGACTGCACGTTTTGTTTAGCACACAGTTATTAAAACCTCCTTGTCAACATATACACACGCACAAAGCATTTAGCAACCCGCAAAATACACACACTCACACACACACACAGTACGTAGCTACAGCTGTCAGCCACCCGCACAGCTGTCTGTGATGCCTCGAGCTCAAACACACTCAGAACGTAGCTAGACCCGCGAATTCCTGGCCCGCGAATTCGCGGGTCTAGCTACGTTCTGAGTGTGTGTATTTCGCGGGTTGAGTGATGTACAATAATAATGGCATCCCGTGGAGGAATTCTGCAATTTTTTACCATTACATCGAGAAAACGCACAGCAGAACCAGACCCTGGAGCGCCGGCCTCAGCCATAGCTGTAACGGGGAATTCAACCCAAGTCAATGAGGTAAGCTTGCTCTTATTAATGTTAACGTTACCAGTTAGTTAACTAACGTCAGACTGATGTATTGTTAACGCTAGCTAACCAGTCAGTAGCCATTTTACACAGTGATATGACGATAACGTTACCTTAACTATGAGGAGTCAAAACTCCGCAACAGTTCAGATCATGTTTCTAACTTTAACCACTTATTTATTTAATTACTCCTCTTCATCCCCTATGGGTAATAAGGCTGAGATGAGAACTCTCCATCGCATTTATTTCTTAGCAATATGCTGCGCCTCTCCCCATGTAGGGATGGGTAGTGTGCGAGGGGGCGCCGCGGGGCTGTTTACACACACACACACACACACACACACAGACACAGACACAGACACACACACACACACTAATGTAGGCTGCACACTCAATTGTTCAACTTTTACATTTCTATTTGCAGGTTGCCTCAAATGCCTCTAGCTCAAACAAATATGAGGCAAAAAGAAAACGCAAATGGTTGCCGGAGTGGAAGAAAACCTTCCCATTTGCTGAATTTGATGCAGAGACAGGCATGATGTTCTGCAAAAGCTGTCGTGCTTTTCCCAGTCTTGCGAAGGGGAACAACCTTTTTGTTGGTGTGGATGGTGGCAAAATCCGGATAAAAACACTCCAAGAACACAGCAAAACGACATCACATTCTGACTGCGAAGGTGCTCAGGCTGCAAAAGTAAACCCAAGCGGAACACCCATGGCTTGTGTCCTACAAAAGATGTCAGAGAATGTCAGAGAAAAGATGACAAAGCTATTTAATATAGCTTACTTTGTGGCAAAAGAAGAAGCCCCCTTCACCATGTTTCCAAGCCTAGTTGACTTGCATCTCAAAAATGGTCTGGACCTTGGTGACACTTACAAGAACGACAATGCCTGTCGCACCTTTGTCCAGGCCATAGGTCAATCTATGAAGGATGACCTGGTGGAGAAACTAAAAAACACACACTTCTTCTCTGTCATGTCCGATTCCAGTGTTGACCGATCCGTGAAAGATCAGGAGATGGTCTACTTGACATATGTGGAAGATGGCAAACCTGTCAATCAATTTGTGGACATTGTTTCATTGGAGCATGCCCACAGCCAAGGCATCCTTGACGCAATACTTGTTGGTTTGAGGAATGTGGGCCTGACTGAGCAAGACTTGAAATCCCGGATGGTTGGCTTCGGCTGTGATGGTGCATCTGTGATGATGGGAGTTCACAATGGAGTGGCAGCCAAGCTGAAACAAATGTGTCCCTCAATTGTACCAATCTGGTGTGTGGCTCACAGACTGGAGCTGTCAGCGCTTGACAGCATCAAATCAGTGCCTCTGCTGGCTGAATTGAAGGAAACACTGAATGGTGTTTACAAGCACTACTCCCACTCTGCAAAAGTTTCCCGTGAGCTCCATGCACTTGGGAAAGTTATGGGCATAAATGTGGTCAAACCAGGTAACATTGATGGGACAAGATGGCTTCCACATATGTCCAGGGCCCTTGAAGGTTTGGTGAAAAACTTCAAAGTTACCATGGTTCACTTTGAGAACCATGCTAGTGATCCGAATGACAGGGAAGCTAGTGCCTTAATGAAAGGGAGAGCACGTGCGATTCATCGGTCCCTGACACAGTACAAGATGGTGATGTTCATTCACTTGGTGTTGGACATTCTTCAGGAGCTGAAGCAGCTCAGCCTGCTGTTTCAGAGGTATGGACTGACCTTGCAGATGGTCTCTGATGGACTACAAACAACAACATTGTCACTTGTAGCCATGCAGGTCAGTAAAGATTTTTTTGATTAATTGTTGAACATTAACAATTGAATATACAAATTGGTAAAACTGGTATTTATATAATCCCTAAATATGAAAAACTATAAAGATATTGTCATTTGTGATTATATTATTGAAAAACTGTGGAAGCATTTTGTGCTGTTATTATAGAATAAGAAATATTTTAAATGTCAATAATGTACGCCTGGAAGTCTAGACATTATCAACATCATCAGAGTAAATATTCTATATATTACACACATTTCAAATATTAATTATTATAGTCACAATATAACATACTTTAAAACGTTTTCATTTTATGGATTACAATGAGTAAAATGTTTTTTCTTTCCTTTTATTACAAACCTAGACAGACCCAGGCCCAAGGCTCCAGAAGGTACTTGATGAGGTTGGACCTGGAAACACCTGGCAGAATGTCCAGCTCAACAGGAGGGAAACGGACAATTCCACCTTCAACTCACTAAAGCTCCGCCTCATTAACGACCTGTGTGGGTTTCTGTCAGCACGCTTTGGGAATCTGGAGACAGGGATTCTGAAGGCAACCTCCACCCTCTTTGATCTGTCTAACTGGCCAGAAGACACAGCTGAACTGGCGACATTTGGCAATGCGGAGCTCATTGAATTAATGGAGCATTTCCAATCCATCCTTGCAGAATGCGAGGACTTTACGTCTGGAGAGGCAGCTAAGAGAGAGTGGCTTGACCTGAAAGTCCTCGTACAGCGTCACTACAGGCACATTGAACCCCAGGTGCTGTGGCAGAGGCTACTTACGGGTGCTATTGGAAGGGAAGACCAGTTTAAGCAAATGAAGGTCATAGTGGAGATCACACAAGTGCTCCCCATGAGTTCATCTTGCTGCGAGCGTGGATTCTCCAGCATGAAGAGAATTAAGTCAGACTGGAGGTCTTGCTTGTCTAACGAGATGCTTAGCTTCCTCCTGCACATCTCAGTTCATGGCCCTCCTGCACAGCAATTCAATGCAGAGAAAGCGGTCACCAAGTGGTGGAGTAGTGGCTGCAGGAACAGAAGGCCCCAGTTCCAAGAATAATTAATGTGTCAAGGTCTCCTGACTGTGTTACAGTCATCCTGGTTACTGGTTACTCTGGGTTCTGTCTTCAGGACAGAGTGTTGGATTTTTGTTAATTGGATGGGACTTGACTGGATTACATTTGGAGTAACTTTCTTGTTTGTGTGTTTTTAAAATATATTATTTTTTTATGTGTTTGACTGATTCACTAAAATAAAAAGGTTGATGAATTATCATCTAATGATTTGTATGATGTTGTATTTATGTTAAAGGTCACTTTGAATGATTTTAACTAATGATAATATAGAAAAACTAATATTTTAAATTCGGGACGGTCCACATTAATTTCGGGACGGCTTAGATTGTATTTCGGGACGGTTCCGGGAGGATGGGGAAAAAAGTTAGTCTAGAGCCCTGCAGATGTCATCCAAGCATCCGGCGCCCTGCTGGTGTTCGTACTCATGCAGGAGGCAGTCTGTCAGGTAGTGTGCAGACACAGAGATCCCGTTCCAGCCATCAGAGTCCCCATACTCTCCAAAGGGAGCTGGCTTGGTTTCCTGCCGAAGGAACTGGGTAATTGTCTTCTGGTCGTACTTTCCTTCCTCACCATCCATGATGTTCTTACAGCTGAGGAGGTACGCCAGGTCAGCACGTTCATATTTCAGGTGCATCAACTCTGTGATCTGCTTTGCCATATCAGTGGGTGACTTGCCGCTGCGCCGGAGCTCGTCCAGTACCGACTTACAGATGGCTTTCTTGTAAGTCAGTACTGCTGGCAGCAGGTTGGTGAACCTCTTAGGGAGCTTTTCCAGCCAGGATGGGTTGTCGGCATACCACCTCTTCCGGCAGACTTTGCAGCAGAGCCTTGAAGAGAGCAAGTAGTACTGTCCGGTGGTGGCGACAATCACACGAGGCCTACCAACACCAGCAGAGGCAATTTGAGGCTGAGCACAGCCGTCAATACACGGCAGAGTGTAATTGTTCCTCAGCCTTCCCATCAAATTGTCATTTTCTGGCTTCCAGATGAAAAAGGGATGGAGCTGAAAGTACTTGGCGCAGGGAAAATCATAGACGCTGTCAATCAGCTCTGGCTGGGGAGGGCCACGCCACAATGACACCATCTTTAGAGGGTTGCGTACAGGAACGGGGCCTGGCCAGAGCCCCATGGATTGCAGCTCCATCTTCATCCAGATCCTCTGCTGCGGCGAACAGTTCCAATGACTGACATCCTGGTTGTAGGCAGGAAGCGGAGGAGGAGGAGGAGGAGGAGGAGGAGGAGGAGGAGGAGGAGGAGGAGGAGGAGGAGGAGGAAGAGGAAGAAGAGGAAGAAGAGGACAGCTGGGGACCGTTGATGGCATGGGTAATGGCTGACCTAGGCAGACAATAAATAAAAATACATGGCAAATAATTACGATTGTGTGATTTTTTGAAAAATGATTTTTAGCAAGTACACATCCAAATGAGAAACATTCAAACACTTGAAGGTGCCTCAAACATGTGATGTATTATTATTGTTAGTATCACTCACTTTGTGTTGGTGCAGCTGGTGGATGCAGTGTCGGTTGACTGGCCTCTGCAGAAATCTCAGGAGCCACTATAGAAAATATTAAAACATGTCATTATTATCAACAGTAAAATAAAGAAATATAGTGCAAGTAAATATTAAAAAGTAAATGCAAAAAGAAAAGTAGTTTAAAAAAAATGAAGTAGTGAAATAAGAGTTTATATGCAAGCTATTGAAACGATACAGCCAATGGCGTCTGGCCAACAGCACAGCTGAATATTGTAGAACCGATTAATGAAAAGTAAACTGCTGTTAACTTGTCCCCACGCTGTGTTTTGTAACAGGGATGGGTTAGTATATCTAACCCCGGTTTATTGGAAAATAATAAGGGAGTTAATGGTAAACTTACATGGTAGTTAGCGTTAATTTATATATACATTAATGTAAACGCACACAAACACGGAGGATTTCGCTCCAAGTAACTTGCGGTAATTTCGCCTCACCAAGTCAACAAAAACACAATAAACTCACACAGAAATCCTACCACATGAACTTTAAGCAGCTTAAGTTGAATTAACTTTACATTAACATGTAATTCATCCTAAAGTGCCTTGTGTGCATGCAGCCGTTAGACACGATACACGTAGGAAACACGGACCAATTTATAGCTTTCATTGAAACTAAAACACGTCAGACAAAGCCCAGATAACATAACATTACATGTCGCTTCTCTTTTAATTCATGTTACTATAACTTACCTTATAGTTTGGTCGTAATGTCAGGAGTTGAAAAAGTCGCTGTCCCGTCTCTCAATCACTCACTCACTGAAGGAGAGCGGGGGAAGGAGCAGACAGGTCTCACTGGCAAAAGTGCGCCACAGCGCCACTCGCGGCCAAATATATATTACATCGGCAACGATTCAACGGTGCCATAGAGAATGAATGGGAAATCGTTTATGCAGGATCATGGAAAAATCATGAAACAATCCCCGGGGCCCGCGCGGGAGGCCCGGTTTCGATTCCCGGCCAATGCAACACATTCTTTTATGTATGACGGGCTGAAACGAGAACACATTCTGATGAATGCACTTTATTATATAATTAATGATACAGTGCCGCATTGTATAAATTGGCAACTGCACTGAGTGGATCCCATCCCTTCCTCGTTAGTATAGTGGTCAGTATCCCCGCCTGTCACGCGGGAGACCGGGGTTCAATTCCCCGACGGGGAGGAAGCATTTATGTTATTTTTTTAATGTTATTATATTTTTCTACACAGGTGTTATAAAGAGTTACCGGTGCATTCACGGTTTTCCGGTTTAGCAATATGGAGGACAGAACATGACATAAGTATAAATAAATAAATAAATGTGAAAATAAATGTATGAATAAATACAGGAATAAATAAATATATGAATAAATACAGGAATAAATAAATGAGGAAATAAATACATGTATGAATAAATACAGGAATACATGAATAAATACGGAAATAAATAAATACAGGAATAAATAAATGAGCAAATACATGAATAAATAAATGAGGAAATAAATAAATACAGAAATAAATGAGGAAATAAATGTATGAATAATACGTGAACGTTATATGCGAATATACCTTTATATTTTCTACTCTTGTCTTACTTGTCATCATAGGTCTATGGGCTCAGAACAGTCTCATACAGACATGCACACAGAAGGATTCACATTTGTATTTCATGATCCGCAAAAGGAATCCCACTTGTATTTCCGGATCCACACTTGTGTTTTTCAATGCACACACAAATGTGTTCCGTTTCACATACATGTAAATAAAATCCAAATACAGAAAAAAGTTTTACATATGTATTTTTGATCCACACTAGGCTTGGGCGGTATGACGGTATTACGGTATACCAGGGTATTTCGAAATACCGTCGGTATGATTTTCAATACCGTGACGTCACAGACTGTGCGCCAAATCACAGATGCGTTTTATTCTATTACACTGACACGGAGTTTTGAGAGGGATGACATTGGTTGTAATGCACAGCACGCGCCAGCAGAGGGCAGGGGAGGGCAGTCCGTCTTTCCCTCTCTCAGAGCTCAGCACAGAGCTGAGCTGAGCAAGATGGCGGCAGCATTTGCCGGCCCCGAACTCGGACAACTAGTAAAAAAGAAAAATGCCTCTGCGCCTGTTTGGGACTATTTTGGGTTTACTTGTCGCCAGTGACTTTATCCAGCACAACGAGAGACAGAGGCACTTCTTTGGGAATGTTTAAGACGGGGTGAGTGAGTGTTGACATTTTTTAATCCTATGCAACTGGTTGATGGTTTTGTAGTGGAGGTCGGACGGTTTTAAAAACAAAAGCATTAACGTGCTAAGCATTCACGCGAGTAATCCAATTAATTAAATGGAAATAAGGTTTTTAACACATGCGCGGAATAATATTGCCAAACTAGTTAGTGAATATAGCAAACTTTATTCAATAAGTCAAGCATTTACTCCCGGAAAATGTTTATGTATGATGATATATTGTTAACTTAGCTCACAATGGAAACAACGTCGGACATCTACAAACGCGTTCTGTATCCGATCTCAAAATGTGCCATTTGCACAATGTGTCATGTATGCAGCCCTTGTTTTGCACTTGCGCGCATGTCGCGGCACTTTGCGAGCATCTACCGGCTCGGGCTGCATTTTACACCGAACATATAATATACCGTTCGAAACATCTATTTGCCGCCGAACGCAACCTCGCTCAAGTCGACCCAAGTCATACCGTCATATACCGTATACCACGGTATGATGTCAGCAAGGTATGACGGTATGAAAAAAATGATACCGCCCAAGCCTAATCCACACATATTTGTTTTCCGTTTAAAACCTCTGCACCTGCAAACACAAACTGCTTTCTGTGCACGGATCGCTGTGCATTCGTGTGTGGGTTTTTTGAGACTCCCCTGACGCTCAGCCGATTCGTACTTGTAATTTTTTCTATCTTTAGCCAATCAGATGTCTCCTCAATTCTAAGCCAATCACATCCCCACGAGGGTAGATTTCTTGAGTTTAACATATAACAACGAAATATGGAGGAACAAAAGTCTGCGTTTAAGTCGTGTGTGTGTAGAGGTGTGTGTGGTTAAATCACATCAGCCTGCGGTCGCTCTTTAGCCTTTCTAATGATTTTGAAGGTAAACACAGTGAAGGCGGTGCGTGAAAGGCACTGCACGCTCGTCTTCTCAGAGGCTGAGTTAACCCTCCCGCTCGTCCTGGTGCTGCAGAGATTTCATGAAGTGAAGGAGGTTTCCCTTCTATAAAACAGCTTTGGGCAGCAGATACTGTGAGTGTCACGGACATGAATTCATAGATCAAGGCAGACTGGTGCACAGAGTCTCCTGTTTTGGCAATCCGGTGCTTAAACAAATATAGCTCTACACCCCTGGCCGAAATGTCCTTAAAATGAAGTCCGAGTTCGACATTTTAATTCATGTCCTGCCAACACTGGCAGGACAGAAGGCGACATGCCTGTTCTAAGCCGTGTCCCTCACTCCTCACATCCCAAGCTGCATCCCCAAAAAGTTTATTATGTTGTTGCATCGTTTCAGATGTTATGTTTTAGTTGTGCTCTTGATAAGCCATTAAAACAGTAAAAACACGTTCAGTTTCCTTTTGCTTTTTGTGTCTCCTGTTCACGAAAACATACCCATCTTTGATGGAAAAAGAAAGCAATCCAAAAGTAATCTAAAAGTAATCTGATTACGTTGGTTACCTTTTTTAAGACACGCAACTGTATTCAGATTACTTTCAGAGCCATGTATTCAGTAATCAGTAACTGATTACATTTACAAAGTAACCCTCCCAACCCTGGGTGTGTGCTTATGCACCAAACAGCAGTTCACAGTATACAGCCTTCTTGGAGACCCTGGAAAGAGTCCTGTATGGGGCTCCTGAAGGGGACTCTTTAATCTTGCTGGGAGACTTCAACGTACATGTGGGCAATGATGGAGACACTTGGAGGGGTGTGATTGGGAGGAACGGCCCCCCTGATCTGAACCGGAGTGGTGGTTTGTTACTGGACTTCTGTGCTAGTCATGGATTGGCCATAACAAACACAATGTTCGAACATAAGGATGCTCATAAGCGTACGTGGCACAAGAGCACCCTAGGCAGAAGGTCCATGATCGATTTCGTTATCGTATCATCGGACCTGAGGCCGTATGTTTTGGACACTCGGGTAAAGAGAGGGGCGGAGCTGTCAACTGATCACCATCTGGTGGTTAGTTGGGTCGAGTGGCGGGGGAAGCCTCTGGACATACCTGGTAAGCCCAAACGTGTAGTTCGGGTGAACTGCGAACGTCTGGAGGAGGCCAACGTTCAGGAGGCCTTCAACTCACACCGCCGGCGGAGTTTTTCGGGCATTCCTGTGGAGGTTGGGGACATTGAACCAGAGTGGGCGGTGTTCAAAGCCTCTATTGCCGAAGCCGCGGCGGGGAGCTGTGGTCTCAAGGGGCGGTAACCCTCAAACCTCCTGGTGGACACCGGTGGTCAGGGAAGCCGTCCTACTGAAGAAGGAGGCCTTCAGGGATTTGTTATCCCGGGGACTCCCGAGGCAGTTGCAAGGTACCGACAGGCTCAGCCGTGGCCAAGGCAAAGCAGCGGGTGTGGGAGAAGTTCGGAGAAAGGACTTTCGGGCAGCACCAAAGTTGTTCTGGAAAACTGTCTGACACCTCAGGAGGGGGAAGCAGGGAACCATCCAAGCTGTGTACAGTAAGAATGGGACGTTGTTGACCTCAACTGATGGAGTGTTAGGGCGTTGGAAGGAACACTTTGAGGAACTCCTGAACCCGACAACTCCGCCCTCTATGGTAGAGGCAGAGCTGGAGTATGACGGGGGATCAACACCAATCTCCCGGGGAGAGGTCACTGAGGTTGTTAAACAACTTCACAGTGGCAAAGCCCCGAGGGTGGATGAGATCCGCCCAGAAATGCTGAAGGCTCTGGGTGTTGAGGGATTGTCATGGTTGACACGTCTCATCAATGTTGCGTGGAAGTCGGAAACAGTACCGAAAGAATGGCAGACCGAGGTGGTGGTTCCGCTTTTCAAAAAGGGGGATCAGAGGTTTTGTGCCAATTACAGAGGCATCACACTACTCGGCCTCCCCAGGAAATTTAACTCTAAGGTTTTGAAACTTTTTATGCATTGGTGGTTCAGTGGTAGAATTCTCGCCTGCCACGCGGGAGGCCCGGGTTCGATTCCCGGCCAATGCAACACATTGTTTTAAGCATGACGGGGATGAAATGAGAACACATTCGGATGAATGCACTTTTATTATATAACTAATACAGTAATATTAATACATATAATACTAATACAGCGCTGCATTGTATAAATGCGGAACTGCACTGAGTGGATCTCATCCCTTCCTCGTTAGTATAGTGGTCAGTATCCCCGCCTGTCACGCGGGAGACCGGGGTTCAATTCCCCGACGGGGAGGAAACATTTATGTTATTTTTGTAATGTTATTATATTTTTCTACACGGGTGTTATAAAGAGTTACCGGTGCATTCACGGTTTTCCGGTTTAGCAATATGGAGGATGACTTTCAATGACTTAAACACTGACATGTCCGAGTGAAAGGTGCACTATAGAGTGGCGAAGTCACGCCCATCTACTTCCGGTCCATGGGACCTTATTTCGGATTTTTTTTTTTTTTGAAATCAATGGAGAGAGAAAACGTATCTTTCGATCCCGTTTGAATTGTGCCATGAATTACACATATGATGTTTGTCAATCTTTAAAAAATCATTTCCATGTCAAAAAAGTCACAGTTTGTCGTAAAACTGTTGAAATATAAGTCTATGAAAAATACGCAACTAGAAAGACTACAAATCCCAGAGTCACGAGATAACTTTAACAAGATGCCTGTGTGCTTATGTCACGGCTTGGCTCTCAGCCATAACAAACGCAGCGATGAGACGACGACGTGAGTACGGAAAAAAGAGGAGTTTATTCACACTCCCCAAAACAACCGACCACCAAACAGGGTTAACAAGCTCTATGCAGGAGGATAGCTGTTCCGGGCTGCTCTTCCTCCTACGTTCCCCCGGGCAGAGAGAGAGCCACTGCAGCCTACTTAGACCCTTTATGGAGGCGCTGATCAGATTGGGAGCACCTGGAGAGAGGCTGCACCTGGATACAATCAGGGAGAGAGAAGCACACACACCCACACACAAAGGCACACCCACACCAGCATAGGCAGTGAAGCAGGGGTCGTCACACCCCCCCCCTTAAAGTCGGTGTCCCCAGGGCCACCGGCACCACCAACCAACCCCATCCCAAACCAAAGCAAAAGGTCATGGAAAACAAAACCCCACATATGGAACTCCCCCAGGTCCCTAATGAAAAAAAAAAACAACAAAAAAAACACCACCTTCACACAGCAATCCTCTCCTTCAACGCCCAGCCACACCTTTAGCAACACCAGTATCTGAGAAGCACTATTTAAAAAGAATGGGCAGAGCAAGAAAGATTTATCACAGTATGACAGTTAATATATATACATTAAGGTACGACCTAACCATACTTAGTGCCATGGGGCTCGTGACAGCGCGTCAGCAATAACATTGTCAGACCCCCTAATGTGCCTAACATCAAGGTTGTAAGCCTGAAGAAACAAAGACCACCTCGTCAGTCTTTGGTTAGGACACTTAATTGAATGCAAAAAGGTCAGGGGATTGTGATCTGTGTAAACCAAAATTGGTCCTCCTGCTCCCACATATACAGTGAAATGCTGCAACGCCCAAATGAGTGCTAACGCTTCCTTCTCAATCACCGAATAATTCCTTTGGTAACTGTTAAGTTTCTTTGAAAAGAAACTGACGGGTCTCTCCACCCCCCCCTTGTCAAGCTGGAGCAGAACCGCACCGACTCCCACCTGGCTTGTATCTACTTGGAGACTAAAAGGACGATCAAAACATGGAGCCGCTAACGCCTGAGAGGAACACAACAGAGACTTAACCCTATCAAACGCTCTCTGACAGTCGACCGACCAAGTATATTTTACCTTAGCCCTAAGAAGTTCAGTCAAAGGAAACACTGTAGTGGAAAAATGTTCACAGAACCTCCTGTAGTAACCAACCATACCCAAAAATCTCTGGAGTTCCTTTTTGGTTGTGGGTTGTGGGTATTCAGATATTGCTCTGACCTTGGCCAGAACTGGAGCCACACAACCCTGACCCACCACATGGCCAAGATATGTCACTGTTGCCTTTGCAAAGGCACATTTGGCCAAATTAATAGTCAGATGTGCCTCCGTTAACCGTTCAAACAACCTCTCGATGCGCTGAACATGAGCAGTCCAAGTGTCACTGCAAATTACCAAATCGTCTAGATACACCGTACAACCCTCTAAACCCGACACCACGCGATTCATCATACGTTGGAATGTAGCAGGAGCATTTTTTAACCCAAACGGCATTACCTTATATGAATAAAGTCCAGATGGTGTGATAAATGCTGCTATTTCCTGTGCCCGCTTGGACAAGGGGATCTGCCAATAACCTTTAAGCAAATCAAATTTGCTAACATACTTTGCGGACCCCACCTGATCTATACAGTCATCCATCCGTGGCAAAGGAAAAGAGTCAGATTTTGTCACCGCATTCACTTTTCTTAGATCAGTACAGAATCTAGGTGTCCCATCCTGCTTTGGCACCAAAATACATGGAGACGCCCAACTAGATGCTGATGGGACAGCAATTTTGTTCTCCAACATGTAATTAATCTCTGCATCCAGCCGATTGCGCTTAACTGGTGGCATGCGATAAAAATGTTGCTTAATCGGCTGAGCGTCCCCAACATCAATATCATGCTCAGCCCAGTCAGTTTGCGACGGAGTGTCTCCAAACAGACACAGATATTTGTGTACCAATGCTGAGAGTTCCTCACGTCTTGATTCCGCCAAATGAGACAACAACCCGTCTAAATTATCTAGCGATTCCGAATTTCTCAAATGACCACAGAGCAAACTATCATCAGGTTCAGGCACTACATCTCCCTCATGCGTCAAACCATGTGTCACCGCAACAGCCGGCTGCACCTCATCCTTCTCCACCTCTGTGTCCGTGTTAACCTCCCGCTTGTGGTAGGGTTTCAGAAGATTTACATGACAGAGGCGTTTAGTCTTCCTTCGTTCTGGTGTTGCCACAACATAATTTAAATCAGAAGTTTTCTCAATGATAGTGTACGGACCTGAATATTTAGCCTGAAATGGGGAACCAACAATAGGCATAAGTGATAGAACCTGGTCACCTGGATTAAACTCCTGTCGTGCCGAACGACGGTCATACAACTCCTTCATTTTACTTTGAGACACTGACAACTTTTCCCGTGCCATACTTAAAGCAACAATCAAACGACGTCTGAAGCCATTCACATAATCCACCAAGCTCCGTGGTGGCTCAGTGTCCACACAACCCTCTTTCAGCACTGCCAAGGGGCCCCGTACAGCATGTCCGAAAACCAACTCATTAGGGCTAAACCCCGTACCTTCATGTACCGCCTCCCTTGCAGCCAACATCAACCAAGGAAGACCTTCCTCCCAGTCTCCATCTAGCTCAGTACAGTAAGCACGTAACAAGGATTTCAATGTCTGGTGAAACCTTTCCAAAGCACCCTGACTTTGGGCGTGGTAAGCTGTTGACTGGTTCTTCTTAATCTTCAAAAGCTTCAACACCTGAGCAAACATGTGAGACGAAAAATTGGAGCCTTGATCACTCTGAACGACCTTAGGAATACCAAATATTGAGATAAACTGCAACAAGGCCCTAACCACCGCCTTAGTTGTAATCGACCTCAAAGGATAAGCCGCTGGATACCTAGTGGTTTGACACATCACAGTCAGCAGATATTTGCAACCAGACTTTGAACATGGTAAAGGGCCCACACAATCCACAATGAGATGTGTAAATGGTTCACTTACCACTTGTATCGGCTGTAGTGGTGCTGGTTTGATCTTCTGGTTCGGTTTCCCTGTCAGCTGACACACATGACATGTTCTAATATACTGCGACACATCTGTCTTAAGACGTGGCCAGAAGTAGTGTTTCAGGATGTTCCAATATGTTTTCCGAACCCCAAAGTGTCCACACTCATCATGTGCGACTTTCAGGACAAGAGGACGAAGCTTAGTTGGCACCACCAGCTGGAAAACCTCAGTCCCTGCACCATCAACAGCCCTCCATCTCCTAAACAACAAGTCATTACGCAACATGTATCCACTTGAAGCGTTTTCCCTCTCTGCCACTGGCACAGCACAGTCAAAAAGGCCTTTCAGTGAAGCATCCTGACGTTGCTCCTCTCCCACCTCATGGTGTGTAAGTAACACCGAAAACTCAGACAAAGATGGAACCTCCACTGTGTCAGTTGACTTCCCATGTGATAGCAAGTCCTGATCCCTTTTGGCCCTAGCCCTTGTGATCACACACGCGGCCGTAACGTCTGGCACCACTGTAGAGCGCTTCTCAGATGCTGACTCAATCAGACCACCAGTGACTAACAACACAGAAGGGCCATCAGCCCAGACTTTACCACCTGCCAAATCGTTACCCAGAATGAAATGTATCCCCTCGATTGGAAAAGCTGGACGTACCCCAATAGCTACATCCCCTTTAACAAGGTCACAGTCGAGATACATCCTATGGACAGGAACTGGAAAAACCGTTAATCCCATCCCCCGAGTCTGAACCGTGTCACCAGTGTCACTTTCCTCAGACAAAGGCAGAACCGAGTCAACAATAAAGGAGTCAAATGCACCTGTATCCCTCAAAATTTTAATTGGAACTTTGACATTGCTACCCACCAATGACACCAAGCCGTCTCTTATAAAAGGAGCATAGGACGCCAGAACCTCAGGTCCACATAAGTGGTCCGTAAGCACCTCGTCAACACAGCAGCTACTCACAGGAGCAGCAAACGCAACCGGTTTACCCACAAATCTTCCTCCCTTGGATTTTGCTCTAAGCACCGGACAGTCTGGTTTCCAATGGCCTTTCTCACGACAATAGTTACAACTATCCTCAGATTTCTCCCAAGCCACTTTCTTTAGATCCATCCCCAATGACCCAACATCAACAGACCTTCCACTTCCCCCAAACACAGGTAGATCTCCAGCACGCCCTCCGAACCTGCCCTTATGCAGTAACACAAACTCATCCGCTGCTACTGCAGCCTCGGATGCCGAAGTTACCCTGTGTTCTATTATATAGGTTGCAATGCTGTCAGGAAGGATGTTTTTGAACTGTTCCAAAATAGTGAGTTCACCCAATTTGTCAAAGGAAGTGATGTCCATAGCAGCTAACCAACGTTTAAAATGAACAGACAAATCCCTCGCCATTTCCACATAAGTCTGACCCTGTTTTTTCTCCAAGGACCTAAAACGCTGTCGATAAGCCTCTGGAACAAGTTCATAAGCTCTAAGCACCGCCCATTTTATTTTAACATAGCTAGAGCTATCCTCCGAACACAACGCGGAATATGCGGACTGTGCTCTTCCTGTGAGTACACA
Source organism: Notothenia rossii (assembly GCF_949606895.1). Classification (NCBI taxonomy): domain Eukaryota; kingdom Metazoa; phylum Chordata; class Actinopteri; order Perciformes; family Nototheniidae; genus Notothenia; species Notothenia rossii. Next base: position 27,670,818 of record NC_136901.1, on the reverse strand, counting down.
CTGAAGCATCAGGGCACAGTCTGCATCCGGCCAATCCCTAGCTTTAGCCACCCGTTCAAAAAGCAAAAAAAAAGTGTCAGGATCACTTTCATTAAATTGCGGCAACAAGCGCAAGTTGTTAGCATCAAACCGCTGAGGAGACCTGGGCACCTGTTCACCGTGCCGCTCACCCAACACCGCACTACCTCTGCCTATGGAAAGACGCTGTCCTTCCATATCAAGTTTGGCTTTCTCAGTCTCTTGCCGCATCCTCTCCACTGCAATCTCCTTTTCAAACTCCATCTCATACCTCATTTTGTCATGACTCAGCTGCAACAACAACATCTCCTTCTGCTGCTCAAAGGACAGTAAACTAGCCTGCAACAGAGGTTTTAACACCCCCTCCTTAACTTCCGGAAGCACACCCGTTTCACGTAATACTAACACAATAGAGGTTTTTATAGTGCTTTTTAGCCTCTTATCGCCAACGATTTCCACCGAGAAATGTTCCGCAATAACGAGCAGCTGCTCCATTGAGAAATGTTCAAGGGCTTCCTGAGAGGGAGCACTGATAAACGCGTCTACCTCCGCCATACTACAACGCAACACCGAGTTTACAGTGAGACAAAAGAGAGAAAAAAAAAAAAAGAAAACTGATTGGAGTTTCCCCACTAACTACGACACCCGCTAACTAATCTCCTCCCTGGTCTTCATGTGGTTACTTGCGGCGGGTACTTATGCACTAAAGACCGCTGGCCGAGCAAAGCGACTAGCAAGCTAGCAAAATTACTACGACCACGGCCATGCCCCCAAACCGAAGCTTCAGCCACTTTCACCACAACATTAACACCCCGCACAACGGTCCCAAGGGAACCGTCGCTACCACCTATCAGGAGAAACCCCACACAAAATAACGAACGAACTCACACGCACCCAAGCTTATCTTACCGGTTTGGACGAGCCCCCAGCTGTCACGGCTTGGCTCTCAGCCATAACAAACGCAGCGATGAGACGACGACGTGAGTACGGAAAAAAGAGGAGTTTATTCACACTCCCCAAAACAACCGACCACCAAACAGGGTTAACAAGCTCTATGCAGGAGGATAGCTGTTCCGGGCTGCTCTTCCTCCTACGTTCCCCCGGTCAGAGAGAGAGCCACTGCAGCCTACTTAGACCCTTTATGGAGGCGCTGATCAGATTGGGAGCACCTGGAGAGAGGCTGCACCTGGATACAATCAGGGAGAGAGAAGCACACACACCCACACACAAAGGCACACCCACACCAGCATAGGCAGTGAAGCAGGGGTCGTCACACTTAGTACCAGGTTGTTATCATACCAGCAATGGGTCTTGCTCATTCTTTCGCTTCCCGTCTGATGAAAGGACCAGGAGTGGCTGGATCAAGTTAGCTACCTAGCTAGTAGCTAGCACGTTAGTTAGCATTACAGCCTTGTCATTTTTATTAGCCTTAATATGAAGTAACATTAAGTAACCCAAAATGTTAAACAGTAAGAGTAGTAGTCATATTTCGTGAATCCTTTGAAGAGTACTGTCACCGTTGTGATCATTCTATAATACACCATTTAAGCCCGGGGGAGAAATGCTAACGCTAGCATCAGCGACCGCCGATCTTTTCTACTTCATACTATCTGCACAAATGGTTGACATTAAACATTAAAAAGACCAGGCAGTTCAGAGAGAATCAAAGGAAGGAAGGCAGGCAGGCAGGCAGCTCTGCATGACATTCTTCTGGACGTGGTTCATTGTGGTGATAGTGAGGGTAGTCAATGGTTTTGTTGACAAGATAGTAGTGACTGCCGTCTTGGTGACGTGTGTTGTTGTGGGACACCAGAGATGTAGTTCATTGAGCGTTTCACACAAACAAATGTGTTACTTCACAGTTTTACAGTGGTTTTTTTTTTACTTGCAAAATTATCTTTTAAATTGACAAACATCATATGTGTAATTCGTGGCACAATTCAAACGGGATCGAATGATAATCTTTCTCTCTCCATTGAATTCAATACATAATTTTTACGAAATAAGGTCCCATGGAGGTCCACCGGAAGGGGAGGGACTTCGCCACTCTATTTAACCAGGCTGTTTGGTGCATTTAAGAGTGGAATTAGGGGCGGGCGATATTGAAAAATATAATATCACAATATTTTTCAGGCAGTATCACGATAGACGATATTTATCACAATATTTTTCAAGTTACTTAACCTGTTCCACCCTGAGCCTGTTTTTCAGGTCTCAGGCTCAAAAATGACATTCCCAGGACAAATGACCGTATCTTCCCTTCTAAAAGGGTTAAATTAATAATCTTTGATCTCAAAGTAATGATACACCTGTGAGTTGGATGTAGAAAATAATCAATATAGATGTTTTTTATTTTAAAGAAAATTCAGATTGAACATATTAAAAAACTGTAAATTATAGTGTCCGTCCCAAAAATATGTTGTACTTATAGTGAAAACTAACCTTGGATGATGGGTTAGTAGACTAAAAGCTTTCGGAATCCAAAGTACAACATATAATAAGTACCCTGTATCAAGATTGATGCAAAACAGGTGATATTTGACCTTTTTAGACAGATTTAGTTAAAAAAAACTCTTCTGGGGCCATTTGGGTGGATTTTCCATATCTCTGGCCCCCCTTGTTCGATTTTGACATGTGACATCTCTTTCTGACCGTTAAAGCCAATAGAATCCAAAGGAAATCGTCCCGCACACACATGTTAAAAAAAAAAAGGTGGCGTCTCTGCGCATGCTAGCTTGCAGCAGAGGGTAGAAATATCCCTGCTCTGATATAAAGCAACTGAAAAACTGTTTTATTGCTTATGGATTATCAGAACATTTCGGGGACCTTGGGGCTTAACAGGTTAAAATGTAATATTTGTGTTTGTTTTTGTAGTGAGATATTACGTTTAGTTTTTTCGAAAAACGTGATTATAGCGCCATGCGCGCAAACCTGGCAATCCACTAGAAGGCAGGAGTCTCAGTTAACATGGCAGTGGCTAGCTTTACTCCAAAAATAGTGAAGTTTGGATTCAAGGATTATGTTGTCGATGACGGTAATAACAAGAGAACAGCTGTATGCAGGGTCTGCAGCATAAAGATCAGTGACATGTCATGGCCTGGCTCTTGGCCATAACAAAAAGCGTGGGAAGGACAAGAATATGTATAAGAAAAAGTATTTATTTGGCAAAACTCAATGTGGCCGAAAACAAACAAAAGGGCAAGGCAAAAAAAGAATAAACAACGCTGCTCTCCGAGGTACGGTCCTCTGGGGGGAGAGACCTCGAGGCTCTGGCTCAAGCCTCTTAATCCTCTGGTGCCAGAAGTCAGGTGTCCTCAATCAGTGAATCAGGTGTCCTCAATCAGCGCGGGCACAAGCAGAGGAGGAACATTAAAGGGCCATACACCCCACAGGAGACCTCAAGGCAGGGGTCGTCACACCCCCCCCCCCCCCCTTAAAGTCGGTGTCCCCAGGACCACCGGCATAACGAACCAACCCTATCCCAAACAAAAACAAAAAGTCACAGTACACAACAAATATATAGCACCCTATCTTAACGAACCTTAATTGTAATATACCACCTTTATACCGCAATCCCGTCTTCAGCAACCAGCCACATCTTTAGCAACACAGATATCTGGGAAGCACACTTTAAAAAGATGGGCAGAGGGAGAAAGATTTAACAAAACGGTTTGACAGGTAATATATATATAAACATCAAGGTCAACCTAACACGTACTTAGTGCCATGGAGCACGCGATGGCGCATCAGCAATAACATTGTCCGATCCCCTAATGTGCTTAACATCGAGATTGTAAGCCTTATTACAACGTCTCTGGATGTGACCAATCCCACCGCAGGAGTAGCACTTCCGGTAGTCGGCATGCCCACAGTCACGAGCCATGTGTCCTTGATCTCCACACCGATAACAGCACATTTCCTTGCCTCGTCCTCGACCCCTGCTGCCTCTGCCGCCATGACCACCATCAAATCCGCCACTGCTACGACCACCTTGACCAGTGGGGCAATGCTTGGCCTTCTGGTTTCTAAACACAGTTTTGGCTAGGGATGCACCGAATATTCGGCCGCCGAAAATGGTTAAAAAGGCCCTTTCGACTTTTAGCACCGAAAAAATATCACCGAATGTCAGGGAACAGGGTTGGTAAGCTAACGTGTTGTTGTGATGACGTAATCAAAACGCCCGGACAAGCATGGCGCGCGACCATGCTCGCGGCTGGATCACAGACAACATGTCTGGCGCTTGGAGATATTTAAAAATATCAGAGAAACAGGCGCGGATTGCGATTTGTAAAACGTGTTCAGCTGACATTTCTCGAGGGGGTGTAACTGCAAAGACTTTCACCACTTCGGGATTACTCCACCACTTGAAATCAAAACACCCGGACAAATATGCAGATTAAGATCAAATCACAAGCACTGACAGCGAGAGACTGTTCAGCGCTGCCTCTCATGTGCTTGATGAGAAGAGGAACAGACTTATGGCTGATAAAGCAGAGAAGCTACTGTTCATTAAAAAGAACCTCCCACTTTTCCTTAATAAGTAGACAAGGCTGGCTTATCATAAGCTTATCTAGTTCTACATGTCTATTCTATACCCACTTTCCTGAACAATTTTCATTGTGAGTTATAATTCACCATCTCAGTTTATCATTAGGGGGAAATGACAGCAGCACAGTGTTCAATATATTGTACTTTCGGTATCGAAATGATACAATGTTGTTTACATTGCTCATGAGGACAGACCACCTTATTTGCAGATTCTTGAAATTGTCATTTAATTTGTAATTGATTGTGGATTTTGTATCCAGTTTTCACTTTATTTATCTTTATACAATGTTTACTACTTTGCTTATGAGGACAGACAACCTTATTTACAAATTCTTGAAATTGAATTGTAATTTCATTTGTAAATAGTTACATTCATGTGGATTTATCCAGTTTGCACATTTGTATGCATGCACTTATAGGTGCATTTGTTGTTGTTGAAGGCCTGGCTGTTACAGTCTTTATTTACACTATTTTGTTGAAGGCCTACTGGCCTAGATGTTTATGCAGTTTTAAAGCACCTTGGCTTTGTTCTGAATGCACTTTGTTGTAGTTATCCGACAGAGAAAAGAAAATGCACTTGACTTGGAATTAATGTACTGTGTGCATTCAAAAGTGCTGAATAAATGTTTTATGGACCCATAATATTGATTATTATTTAAGTTAAGTTTTGCCATAATCATGTCTTTTTCCATAATCAGGTAGCTGAACAACATTGGTAAAAAATGTATACAGTATATATATATATTTCTATTAATCATTTTCGGCATTCGGTTTTCGGCCAACTGTTTCCTATTTTCGGTATCGGTTTCGGCAAAGAATTTCCCATTCGGTGCACCCCTAGTTTTGGCCATATCACGCAGGAGGACGTGACCTCGGGCACCACTGTATAGCTCTCCTGACACCCAGACTCAATCCGACCACCATTCACTGAAAGTGCAGGGAGAACATCAGTCCAGACTCTGCTACCTGCCAAACCGCTGCCCAGAATGAAATGTATCCCCTCGATTGGCAAGGCTGGACGTACACCAACAGCTACTTCACCTTTAACAAGTTCACAGTCAATATACACCTTATGAACAGGAATAGGCAGAACTTCTAATCCCATCCCCCAACTCAGAACTGTGTCACCTGTATCACTTTCATCAGACAACGGCACAACAGAGTCAACAATATAGGAGTCAAAATCCGCTGTGTCCCGCAAGATTTTGATTGGAACTCTGACATTACTGCCTACCCGTGACACCAAGCCGTCTCGTATAAATGGAGCATAAGATGCGAAAACCTCAGACCCACATAAGTTGGATGCAAGCACATCGGCAACACAGCAGCTTTTCACAGGAGCAGCCAACGCAACAGGCCCAACAAAACATCTTCCTCCCTCAGATTTTGCTCTAAGCGCAGGACACTCTTCCTTCCAATGGCCTTTTTCACGACAGTATGGGCAATTATTAATGTTATCCATGTTGTCCACATCAGATTTGACCAAACCCAATTTCCTTGGATCCATCCCACCATCCTTTCTATTTCCATCACAAACAGTCAGGGCCCCAGAGTGCCCTCCGAACCTGCTCTTATGAAGCAACACAAACTCATCACTTGCCACAGCAGCTTCAGCTGCAGAAGTGACCTCTCGTTCCGTGACATATGTTGCAATGCGATCAGGAACCCGAAGCTCCGGAGTTTGGCCTTGGGGATTGAGAGCAAACCTGCTGAGGTGGATCTGAGGGACTGGGGTGGTTGGTAGAGGATGAGGAGGTCAGTGAGGTAGGGGGGGTGGCAGATGGTGGAGGGCTTTATAGGTGAGGACCAGGAGTTTGTAGTGAATGCGGTGTGAGACGGGAAGCCAGTGGAGTTCTTTGAGGACCGGGGTGATGTGATACCATGATTTGGTGTGGGTAAGGAGTCTGGCGGCTGCGTTCTGGACACGCTGGAGTCTGTTGAGGGATGTTGTGCTGATGCCGAAGAGGAGTGAGTTGCAATAGTCAAGGCGGGAGGAGATGAAGGCGTGAATGAGTCGCTCAGCTGCGGGGCGGGTGAGAGAGGGACGGAGTTTGGCGATATTGCGGAGGTGGAAAAATGAGGTTTTTACAACTTGGCGGATGTGGGGGTCGAGGGAGAGGGTGGGGTCGAATATCACGCCAAGGTTGAGTGCCTGGGTGGAGGGGGAAACAGGGGTGCCATCGATGGTGAGTGTCAGGTTGGGGGTTTTGCTGAGGGTGGATTTGGAGCCGATGAGGAGGAGTTCAGTTTTATTGCTGTTGAGTTTGAGGAAGTTGTGTTGCATCCAGGATTTTATTGCAGTCGGACAGGATTCGATGTGTGTGAGAGGGGGGTTGTGGGGGGATTTGGTGCTGAGGTAGATCTGTGTGTCGTCAGCATAGCAGTGAAAGTCCAGGTTGTGATGGCGGAGAATCTGACCAAGGGGGAGGATGTAGATGATGAAGAGGAGGGGGCCGAGTACTGAACCTTGGGGAACACCTTGGGTGACTGAAGCTGTGGTAGAGGAGTGATTTTTGAGGGAGATGAAGTGGGATCTGTCGGAGAGGTAGGACTGGAGCCACCTGAGTGCAGTACCTTCGATACCGATATCCCGGAGTCGGGTAAGCAGGATGGTGTGGCTCACGGTATCGAAGGCTGCACTCAGGTCAAGGAGGATGAGGATGTTGAGGGAACCGGTATCAGCAGAGGTGAGGAGGGAATTGAGGACTTTGATGAGTGCCGTTTCTGTGCTGTGGTGAGGACGAAAACCAGACTGAAGGGGTTCAAAAAGGTCTTTTTTTTTTTAGATGGCGGTGGAGTTGTTTGGAGATGATGCGTTCTATTGTTTTAGAGAGAAAGGGGAGGTTGGAGATGGGGCGGTAATTACTGAGGGAGGAGGGATCCAGACCGGGTTTCTTGAGGATGGGAGTGACAGCAGCAGTTTTGAAGGCAGAGGGAACGGTTCCTTGGGACAGGGAGGAGTTGAAAAGGTTGACAATGTAGGGGCAAAGGACGGGGAGGCAGGACTTCAGAAGAGGGGTGGGTAGAGGGTCAAGCGAGCAGGTTGTGGGTTTGGAGGAGCTGATCAGTTGGAGTATTTCAGGGGGGGTAACCAGAGTGAACTGGGAGAGAATGCCGTGGGGAGGAGGGCTCGGGAGGTCAAGGGAGATGGAGGGAGGAATTGTGGCGGTGGATGTTGGGGGAGATGTTTGTGTGTCAGATGCAGCGGATAGGGAGTGATTAATGGCAGTGATTTTGTCAGAGAAAAACTGGAGGAATGAACTGCATGTGGAAGTGGAGGAAGAGAGGGTGTCAGCACGGGGTTTGAGGAGCTTGTTGACGGTGGAGAAGAGGGTCCTGGGGTTACGGGAGGGGTCGATGAAGATGGTGGAGAGGTAAGCAGATTTTGCGGCATTGAGGGCGTCTCTGTAGGTAGTGAGATGGAGTTTGTAGGAATCATGCTGAACTGTGAGGGATGATTTCATGGTTAGGCGTTAAAGCTGGCGGACGGTTTGCTTCAGTTTACGGAGTGCAGGGGTGAACCAGGGTGAGGAGGTTTTAAAAGTGACATTTTTCCTTTTGAGGGGGGCCAAACTATTGAGGGAGGCGAGTAGGGTTGAATTAAAGTGGTTGAGTTGATCATCGGGTGAGCTGAGGTTCGAGTCCAGGGGGAGAGTAGAGGATAGCAGGTCGGAGAGGTGCTGGGGATCAACAGGGCGTAGATTACGGAAAGTGATGTTCCTGGATGGGGGGGGGGGGCGGCGGACGGGGGAGGCGGTTGTGAACTGTATGAGTTTGTGGTCAGAGAGGGGAAAGGGGCAGGGGTGGAAGTCGAGTACTGTGAGGTTGGTGGAGCAGACAAGGTCAAGGATGTGTCCTTTATCGTGGGTGGGGAAGGTGACATGTTGTGTAAATGAGAAATTGTCCAGAAGGGAGGAAAATTCAGAAGCGTGTTTGCAGGTGGTGGAGTCCATGTGGATGTTAAGGTCGCCGAGGAGTAACAGACGTGGGGAGAGGGATGAAGCAATGGTTAGGAGTTCAGTGAGATCAGAGAGGAAGGAGGGGTGTGGTTTAGGGGGGCGGTAAATGAGGATAACTGTCAGTGAGGGAGGGGTTTTGAAGGCGAGAAATTCGAAGGATGGTACTGAGGGGAGGGTGAGTTCTGTAGTCCGGATGTTCTGGTTGTAGATGACAGCCAGCCCACCACCACGGCGTGAGGGGCGGGGTTTAGTGATGTAATTAAAACCAGGGGGGGATGTTTGATTAAGCGAGAAGAAGTCATTGGGTTGTTGCCAGGTTTCAGTGAGCAGAAGGAAGTCGATGGATTTGTCCAGGATGAGTTCGTGAAGGATGTGGGCTTTATTGTTGAGTGACCGTATATTTAGAAGGGCAAAATTGGTCAAGTGGGGGGTTCTAGGGGTGGTGGCAGGCTGGAGAGGTATGAGGTTGTCTAGGTTAGCAGCGCAGGGGGGGTCATGAGAGGGGGGGCAGAGGAGGGGGGCTTGATGGTGGGGAGAAATGGCTTGTTATATGTGTTGGGAGGCGGAGGGGAGTGGGATCCGCTCCAGGTATTCCGTGCAGCTGGGAGTGTAGGTGAGCGGGGGAGAGTGTAAGAGAAGCAGTAGGAGTTGCGTTCTGGTGACGCGTCAGGTGTGCAACAGTGCGTTGCGTGGAGCAGATGGATGCAATGGATTGTCCGTGCTGAAGGTAAACAAAACTGCGGCGGGTGCTTCGGTGAATGTAGCGGGGTCGACGAAGGAGTCCAAGATGTCTGATGACTGAGATGGAAGACGGAGTGGAGGAGTTGGTCAATGACAGCAGCTGTGAGATGGAGTATTTCAGCATGATGACAGGCGGAATGGCTGAGAGGAGTGTGATGGCAGCGATAGCAGCGATAGCAGCTAGCAGCAGATAGCAGCAGATAGCAGCTAGCGGGCTAGCTAGGTTCACAGAGGTGGAGGATTGTTGTGGAGACGAGGAAGATCCACGACATGGCAGGAGGATGTGAGCAGCGGGACGGGACAGATGCACCCCAGAGATGAAGGCAGGAGGCAGAGAGTCTCCACGTTTGTTGCGTGGGACGGAGACAGACAGTAGGCGATGTAGCAGATAGCAATAGCCACCCGGCACGTTGATGGCTACGAGAGGGCAGCCAGCAACGGAGGCAGAAGTCCAAAAATAAGTTTAAAAAAAAAAAAAAATCTTTTAAAAAAAAAAAAACAATGTGCATTGCATTAAAGATGTGTAAATGCAGGGCAGTGGTCCAATTCGAAAGATTGAAGAACGAATGGTAGTTGAGGGTGATAGAGGGTGACAGAGGCGGAAAAGCGGCGAACAGTCAACGTCAGCGTCCTCTCCAGCAGCGGGAAAAAGTGTAGGCCTCTGGCACCAGTTCATATGTCCTAATCACCGCCGATTTTATTTTACCAGGGGGGGGGGGATAAACGACTACGGTAACGGGTCCCAAGGTGGGTAGACCGGCATACGCAACGCTCTGGGGGTCCAACGGCTCCGTGTGTGCCCTATATGATCATTTTCTGATAACGATGAAAGAGCCCGCCTCCCTCTCCCCACGTCTCCTGCTGCTGGGCTGTCAGAAGAGGGGGAGAAAAAGAGAGGCAGTCACTGTTTATTAAATATTATTATATTATTATACAGAGAACAGAGTCGTTATCAATTTGTTTTAAAGCTCAATAAATAACAAAGAAGACCTCTGACCGGCACTTTCCTCATTTTGTACGGAAGATTTAAACTTTAACGGACATGTTGAGCGGCGGAACATTTTTTTTACGGAAACTGCCGCACGGTCCCCTCGTTCCTTGGAAGAGGCGGAGAGGTGGGTGTTTTTCATCTGCTGGTGGACTACCTGAGAGATACAGCAGAAGAACACGCCGTCCACCGCGGAGAATAAACAGAAGGGCAACCATGGCAACCATGCTCCGGGGTCTTCTTCGCTGCTTTTGGTGTATTTCGGGCGGCAGCAGCGCCACTTACAGGCCTGACATATGTACTACACCGTTTCCAGCATTTCCAGCGGTCTAGTGTGAACGGACACGTTAATTAATCGAATGCGTGTGAACGGAAGCCTTTTTTGCGCTTGCGTATGCGTTTTACCGTGTGGGGCCGGGGTCTAAGCCAAACTATATCCGGTCACAGAGATCTGCTATTTTAAAGTAAAGTCAACACATATAGACCCTAAATATAGTCTATATTAAGAACGAGAAAAGTCTTAACATATATATCCTTTTTTGTAAACATATGACAAATGTGTGAGGGTGATGACGTCAGAGCATCGTCCTATGTGCCAGGGCTTAGCCCCGGACAGCCCCAGCCCAATTAACCCCTGGGTATTTGTGAGGGAGCTCCTATATGGCATTACCCCGCTGAAGCTCACCAAAGTTTAACATATTTCATAGTTCAAAGTTTTGTCAATTGTTTTGTTTATTGGTCAAATACTGGTTTCTAATGTTTTCTGAGGAGTTTTACTGGAATGAAAGAGCACAGAGTCTACAGAAGCAAAAAAGCAGCATACTGCATTAAACCTGACCTTCACAGAGAGGTTGAAGTTCATGTGGAAAGGAGGCTTCAGTAGTCTGTCTGCACTCTGTTTAGTTTTGCTATCTTACAATCAATATAGTAAATGTGAGGTAAAGGGTGTTGCCAATGTAACCGGTTAGAACTCAAAGTTGCGATGAGGTCTTAAAATGTATGGAAAGGGTCTTAAAAAAGGTCTTAAAAGGTATTCAATTTGACTTCAGGATTCCTGCATATACCCTGTAAAGTGAGGCAGCAAGCGCAGGTTATTAACATCAAAACAATGGGACCTGGGCACCTGTTCACCCTGTCCCTCACCGGACAACGCGCCATCTCTGAGAACAGACAGACGATGTCCCTCCAAATCTAGCTTTCTCAGATTCTTGTCGTATCCGCTCCACTGTGATTTCTTTTTCAATTCCCAACGCATACTTTACTGTCATGTTCCAGCTGCAACAACAACAATTCCTTCTGCTGCTCAAAAGAAAGTGCACTAGCCTGAAAAAGAGGTTTTAACAAAACCCCCTCTTCCTTTGCAGCAAACACTCCTGTCTCACTTAATGTCGACACTATAGAGTCTTTAATGTTCTCTTTCATCCTTCTATCACCGACAATAGTCACAGAGAAATGCTCAGCAATCAAGAGCAGCTGCTCTCTTGAAAAAGTGCCAAGAGACTCCTGAGACGGAGCTTCAATAAATGCCTCTACGTCAGCCATATTAAATTAGACCGAGCCCTCACCGGAACACAACACCGGACCTTTACGCCGAGAGAAGGAAAAAAAAACAAACAAACAAACAAACAGACCGGAGCGACACCACAACGTTTGTTATGCGTCCAAAGTGGAGCAACACTAACTTTTTGATTGGAGTTTCCCCACTAACTGTTACCATCCCACTGACTAATCTCCTCCCTAGTGTTCATGCAGTTACTTGTGGTGGGTATTTATGCACTGGAGACCGCTGGACCAGCAAAGCGACTAGCAGGCTAGCAACACTACTGAGACCACGGCCATGCTCCCAAGCCGAAGCTTCGAACACTTTCTCCGCAACACTACACACCCCGCTCAACAGTCCCAAAGGAACCGCCGCTTAACCTGCCAGGGAAAACTCCGCACCGCTCCGCACTGCTCCACATACAACGCACCCGTGTCAACGAGAGAGAAAAGAAAAACAAAGCAAACGGCTGACCACGGCTAAGAAAAACTGGTAAACCCTGTCCTGAAATATAACACAAAACAAATCAAAGCCTCACAAAGTAATCTAATCAGTCCCCAAACAACGATCTGAAATCTAATGTCCTTCCCACAATGAGCCGAAACAAAGAAACCGGCCGCCCTGCACACGCGCTCCCAACAAACTTTATACACGCGCACCAACTCCCAACACAAATCTTACCTATCCGTTGCTGTATCACAGATAGAAGAAGTGGACGAGCCCCCATCTGTCATGGCCTGGCTCTTGGCCATAACAAAAAGCGTGGGAAGGATAAGAATATGTATAAGAAAAAGTATTTATTTGGCAAAACTCAAATGTGGCCAAAAACAAACAAAAGTGCAAGGCAAAAAAAGAATAAACGACGCTGCTCTCCAATGTCCGGTCCTCTGGGAGAGACCTCGAGGCTCTGGCTAAGGCTCAGGCCTCTTAATCCTCCGGTGCCAGCAGTCAGGTGTCCTCAATTAGTGAATCAGGTGTCCTCAATCAGCGCGGGCACAAGCAGAGGAGGAACATTAAAGGGCCATACACCCCACAGGAGACCTCAAGGCAGGGGTCGTCACAGACACGACCACCACAACATCCAACTTCATTCGTCACTACAAAAAAACTAAACAGAGAAAGGTGCGTGAATGTGTTCTGTTAGCAAGAAAGCTAACGTTAAGTTTAAAGTGGACCTATCATGCTATATTTGAATAATATAGTGTAGGACCATACCTATATAAGGCATATTTATACTTTTTATTTTTCAAAATACCAAACAGATCATGCATTTTAGCCATTCCTCCTTTCACTCAATTTAACACTGTCTTTGCATGGGCTGATTCTGTGAGAACAGCACCCTCTACAGGCTTGGCATATGTACTACAGCGTCTCCAGCGCTTTCGAACGGCAATGTCCGTGGCTGTCTCCTCCTGATTGGTGGAGTTGTCCCAATAGCTGTAGCGCCACTTCTGTGACGTCACAGAAGTGTTCAAATCTGTATCAGATCCGTTGCAGACCCTTTTTAAGAGATTTGGGTATGGAGGAAAATAGAGAGGGTTGTGTTTTCTGACACTTGGTGACTTCCCTGGAACACCGGGGACACATATTCATGTATAAAAGACGTACAAAAGTGCATTTTGCATGATAGGTCACCTTTAAGCTATACGTTAGACTTTGTTTCAAATCGATTAAGCATTGCTAATAGAAGACAACTGTAAATTAACACTAGAACCGCCAAGGGATTCATTTTGACTAACCCTGATACTGACGGGCTGCTCACCCCCGCGTCAAAGTAAACTGCACACTGAATTCAGATTATTTATCTTTCTCTCGGTATGGACATAAACGCGAGTGAAGTCTAATCTGACAGGACGGAGACACGCAGCTGTGCTCACCTGCAGCTCCTCCCGCTGTGATGCAGCGGTGAACGGAGCAAAACACACACTTCAAGTCAGATCATCAGCCTTAGCTATTTTAATTACCTCTCAAACTACCTAAACTAATAAATATGTTTATTTTTTACTGTCGGCCGGGTCACTCATTACTGGATCAGCTGCTGCATGAGACAGACACTGACGCTGTCAGAAGAGAGGGAGGAAAAAGAGAGGCTCCATGTATTTTATTATTATATAGAGTCGTTATTCATTTCTTTTAAATCTCAATAAATAACAAAGAAGCCCTTTGACCGGCACTTTTATAATTTTGTCCGGAAGATTTAAACTTTAATACACGTTGACTGGCGAAAAACTCTGCCTGGTTCCCTCGGCCCCCACGGGCACCCATGACAACCATGCTTTTTCGCTGCTTTTGTGGAGGAAGTTACAGCGCCACGTACAGGCTCAGCATATGTACTGCAGCTTCTCCAGCGGTTGGAGCTAAACGGAGCTGTCTCGTGTGGACATAAACTTTCCGGTGTCTATTGCGTGTGGATGGAACATTTTTTTGCGATTGCGTATGCGGTTTACCGTTATCGTCCTCGTGTGGCCGGGGCCTAATATTGGAAGAGCGTACTCAGTATTTTCCCAACAGCTTTATTATCAGATCTCAAGCCATCTTCTTTGTTTCAATTTTTTGGGCTTTTATTTTGAAACTTTTCATGCATTGGTGGTTCAGTGGTAGAATTCTCGCCTGCCACGCGGGAGGCCCGGGTTCGATTCCCGGCCAATGCAACACATTGTTTTAGGCATGGCGGGATGAATGAGAGGCTGTGACATCACTTTAACTGACTTAAACACTGACGTGTCCGAGTGAAGGGTGCACTACTTAACCAGGCTGTTTGGTGCATTTAAGAGTGGAATGGTCTTCTCTTTCTTTTATTTCATAAAACTACCCAAGACTTTTGTTAGAAAAATATCACTCGGCTTGGTCTTCATTATCAGGATACATGTATTTATTATCCTTGCAAGAATGGAAGTAGTCATCACATACAGAGCTGCATGGTCAAACTAGTTCTTCGAACAGTTTCCTTCACATGCTTGTATACAAGAGAGGGTGTTATTCAGTCACAAGATGCAGAATACCGGTTCAAAGCAGTTTTCAATGTTTTAGTTCAGATTAGCTAAGGCCTGCGTAGGCAATAAACATGAGCCATATGTCTATCTCCATAAAGTCTGAATCATCATGTTAATTGTTGTCACATAGCTATCATATTCCTAAAACAGTGGGTGTTTCTCAATGTCAAGGAAAGCTGCTCCAGAGCCACTACTTCAAGGATGCTACGTCATCAAGTCCCGCCAAAGGACTGTTCCAATGTCTTTGCGCACGGACCAATTTCCCCAAATCTGTGGCGAAAAATGTAAGGCGGGGCCTCTCATATGAGGCACACTTGCTTGCCTGTTCCACTCTTCGTTTTCCGAATGCCAGGAAGGATTCTTGCCTAGTTTCTGAAGGAAGTGACTCGGAAGACTTGTCCTACCAAGTAAGCGTCCTCGACATTGAGAAACACCCAGTGTGTCCTGATGCTCTTCTAGGTAATCACACATCGAGGGTGTTTCTCAATCTCGAGTACGCTTGCTTGGTAGCACATGTCTTCCGAGCATCTTGCTTCAGAAGCGAGGCAAGAATACTTCCTGGCACTCGGAAAATAAAGAGTGGAACAGGCTAGCAAGTGTGCAGTTGTGCATCGCATGAGAAGCCCCGCCTTATAGGGGTTTCACCAACTAATCGACTAGTCGACTACCTTTACCACTAGTCGGCGCTGTAGGCCCTAGTCGACTAGTCGTGAAAAAAATGGAGGTAAACGAGGTGCTGCAAAATGCTCCAAAACACGTCCGACATTCTTATATATGGCAGTACTTCAACGAAGATGTAACCAACTCCACATTGAAGTGTCAGTTGTGTACAGCTGTACTGAAGTACAATACAAATGCATCTGCTATGCGCAACCATCTGAAGATGAGACACCCGCTGCCGACAGCTAGCACTAGCAGTAATGCTAGCACCAGTGAGCAACGGACCGGCGTCAGCACTGAACAGAGGCAAACGAACAGCAAGAAAACACGGGTCAACAGTGATGCGGATGATGAGCTACGGGATTACTGCCAGCGGACACCGCATATCCCCACAATGGATAATCCACTGGAGTGGTGGGCAGAAAACGTGCACCGCTTCCCCCGCGTTCGAGGAGCTACCTGGCTATTCCAGCCACAAGACCCCCGAGTGAGAGGGTTTTTTCCCTGGCAGGCAACACTGTCACCCGAAAGCGGTCAAGCCTCCTTCCCTCACATGTCGATGCGTTGGTGTTCAAACCAAACCAAAAATATGGAAAGGTGGACGTTATCGTGGAGGACAGCGAATAAAGTGTTGCGCACTGGATTTACGTGGCATTTATGTAAACAAGAGTTTTTTGCTGTCGATTTTGGTGAGTCCAGTTACTGTTTGTTATTTACTCAGCCATGTAACACAAATTAAAATGCAGTGTTTAATGTTACTGTATGAGTTCCAATATAAAATACAGTTGTACACCTCTCTTTGTGTGTCTTTATTATGACGTGTCGACTAGTCGACTACTATTTTGAAAAATGTGTCGACTAGTAAATATTGGTAGTTGTGAAACCCCTACCGCCTTACATTTTCCGCCACAGATTTGGGGAAATTGGTCCGTGCGCCAAGCATTGTGGGGATTTTAAGACCGTGGAGTCAACACATGTACAGCCTAGAAATGTCTCCAAACAAAGTACGCCGGGCTCGGTAGAATTCCAAGTATGCTGGACATTGGAACAGTACTTCGGCGGCACTCGATGACGTAGTATGCTTGAAATAGTGGCTCTGGAGCAGCTTTACTCGAGATTGAGAAACACCCCCTGTTACACACACAGCTACGTAGGACCTTTTTTTATCATGTGCTACTCTAATATTGGAAGAGCATACTCAGTATTTTCCCAACAGCTTTATTGTCAGATCTGAAGCCATCTTCTTTGTTTCAATTTTTTGGGCTTTTATTTTGAAACTTTTCATGCATTGGTGGTTCAGTGGTAGAATTCTCGCCTGCCACGCGGGAGGCCCGGGTTCGATTCCCGGCCAATGCAACACATTGTTTTAGGCATGGCGGGATGAATGAGAGGCTGCGACATCACTTTAACTGACTTAAACACTGACGTGTCCGAGTGAAGGGTGTACTACTTAACCAGGCTGTTTGGTGCATTTAAGAGTGGAATGGTCTTCTCTTTCTTTTATTTCATAAAACTACCCAAGACTTTTGTTAGAAAAATATCACTCGGCTTGGTCTTCATTATCAGGATACATGTATTTATTATCCTTGCAAGAATGGATGTAGTCATCACATACAGAGCTGCATGGTAAAACTAGTTCTTCGAACAGTTTCCTTCACATGCTTGTATACAAGAGAGGGTGTTATTCAGTCACAAGATGCAGAATACCGGTTCAAAGCAGTTTTCAATGTTTTAGTTCAGATTAGCTAAGGCCTGCGTAGGCAATAAACATGAGTCATATGTCTATCTCCATAAAGTCTGAATCATCATGTTAATTGTTGTCACATAGCTATCATATTCCTAAAACAGTGGGTGTTTCTCAATGTCAAGGAAAGCTGCTCCAGTGCCACTATTTCAAGGATGCTACGTCATCAAGTCCCGCCAAAGGACTGTTCCAATGTCCAGGCTCCTTGGAATTCTACCGAGCCCGGCGTCCTTCGTAGCGAGACATTTCGAGGCTGCACATGTGTATCCTCCGCGGTCTTAAAATCCCCACAATGCTTTGCGCACGGACCAATTTCCCAAAATCTGTGGCGGAAAATGTAAGGCGGGGCCTCTCATATGACGCACACTTGCTTGCCTGTTCCACTCTTCGTTTTCCAAATGCCAGGAAGGATTCTTGCCTAGCTTCTGAAGGAAGTGACTCGGAAGACTTGTCCTACCAAGTAAGCGTCCTCGACATTGAGAAACACCCAGTGTGTCCTGATGCTCTTCTAGGTAATCACACATCGAGGGTGTTTCTCAATCTCGAGTACGCTTGCTTGGTAGCACATGTCTTCCGAGCATCTTGCTTCAGAAGCGAGGCAAGAATACTTCCTGGCACTCGGAAAATAAAGAGTGGAACAGGCTAGCAAGTGTGCAGTTGTGCATCGCATGAGAAGCCCCGCCTTACATTTTCCGCCACAGATTTGGGGAAATTGGTCCGTGCGCAAAGCATTGTGGGGATTTTAAGACCGTGGAGTCAACACATGTACAGCCTAGAAATGTCTCCAAACAAAATACGCCGGGCTCGATAGAATTCCAAGTATGCTGGACATTGGAACAGTACTTCGGCGGCACTCGATGACGTAGTATGCTTGAAATAGTGGCTCTGGAGCAGCTTTACTCGAGATTGAGAAACACCCCCTGTTACACACACACAGCTACGTAGGACCTTTTTTTATCATGTGCTACTCTAATATTGGAAGAGCATACTCAGTATTTTCCCAACAGCTTTATTGTCAGATCTGAAGCCATCTTCTTTGTTTCAATTTTTTGGGCTTTTATTTTGAAACTTTTCATGCATTGGTGGTTCAGTGGTAGAATTCTCGCCTGCCACGCGGGAGGCCCGGGTTCGATTCCCGGCCAATGCAACACATTGTTTTAGGCATGGCGGGATGAATGAGAGGCTGCGACATCACTTTAACTGACTTAAACACTGACGTGTCCGAGTGAAGGGTGTACTATTTAACCAGGCTGTTTGGTATGTGTTTGCACTTTGAATTAGTGAAGACTAACTTTTGTATCTTTGTGTCCGCTCTGCTTTGTGAACAGAGACCGAACAGCCTCCTCTCTCTACAGATGTGGACATGCGTTGCTATAACAGCTTTCTCAACCTGGTTCCGCCTGAAGTTTGCTCTGTGCCTCTTATCATGCACTGTATGCTGGAGCAGGTCTGTGTACAGTATGTATTCTGAGTTCGAAAGTGTAGTGTGGAATCTAGGTGGTTCAACGCTTATTCACCCCAATTTCTTGTTTTCAGGTAGTGATTTCAACAGAGCAGTCATGTCCAGCAAAAGAGTCCAAACCTCACAATGGTCCTGGTTTAGACTATCAGCTGGTCAGCTTCATGCTTCAAAGCTTCCTCCCTCTGGTACATGCTAAAGAAGAGAGAAGTCGCATGTTGAAAGGCTTGCTGGCTACACTGCAAAATGAAGAGGACCAGAAGGTATATTGGCTCCACACTGAAACACACATTTCATAAAGTATAATATTTATATAGTAGGGCTGTACCCCGAATAATAATAATAATAATAATAGATTTAATTTGTTAAGGCTTTTACAGGTGCTCAAAGACGCTTTACAGATAATAGTGAAGAGAAAAGAAAAGAGAAGAAAGGAACAACAAATAAATATATAGTTAAAGTTAAAGTCAAATAATACAAAAACAATCACACATGAAAAGCCAGATAGAAGAGGTGAGTTTTTGTGAGTTTTTTGAAGGTGGTGAGGTCGGTGCAGTCTCTGATGGGTTGTGGGAGTGAGTTCCAGAGGGAGGGGGCAGCGACGGAGAAGGCTCTGTCCCCCCAGGTCCGGTGATTGGTGCAGGTGGAGATGGATAGGAGGTTGGCTTCTGATGAGCGGAGGCAGCGGGAAGGGATGTGGTGGTGCAGCAGGTCTGTGAGGTGGGGGGGGAGGGGGGGCCTGGTTGTTGAGGGCTTTCTAAGTAATGAGGAGGACTTTGAAGTGGATTCTTTGACGGACGGGGAGCCAGTGGAGGATGGGAGTGATGTGGTCTCGGGAGCGGGTGTGGGTGAGGAGGCGGGCAGCAGAGTTCTGGATATGTTGGAGTTTATTGAGGAGGTTGGATGGTATGCCATAGAGGATGCTATTGCAGTAGTCGAGTCGTGATGTGATGAATGCATGAATCAGGGTTTCAGCAGCAGAGGAGTAGAGTGATGGGCGGAGACGGGCAATGTTTTTGAGGTGGAAAAAGGCAGTCCTGGTGATGTGATTTATGTGGTGGTTGAATTTGAGCTGACTGTCGAAAATGAATCCAAGGTTGCGGATGTGAGGGGGGGAGATAGAGTGTGGCTGTCAATGGTGAAGTTGAAATTCTGGATGTCTTTGATACGGGATGGGGGGCCGATGATGATGATGTCTGATTTGGCACTGTTCATTTGGAGATAGTTTGTTTGCATCCATGCTTTTATTTCTGAGAGACAGTTGGTGAGAGTGGAGTGTGTTGTGGGGGTGATGGTTTTTGTTGAGATATAAAGTTGGATGTCATCGTCGTAGCAGTGAAATTGAAGGTTGTGGCGACAAATTATTTTGCCAAGGGGGAGCATGTAAAGGATGAAGAGGAGGAGGCCAAGCACCGAACCCTGGGGGACGCCTTGGGACAGAGGAGCAGTGAAGAAGGTGCAGTTGTTGATGTTGATAAACTGATGTCTGTCGGTGAGGTAGGATTTCAGCCAGGAGAGTGCAGTGTCAGTGATGTTGAGTGATGATTCGAGGAGGGACAGCAGGATGGTGTGGTTGATGGTTTCGAATGCTGCAGTGAGGTCGAGGAGGATGAGGATGTTCAGGTTGCCGGAGTCAGAGGAGAGGAGGAGGTCGTTTGTGATTTTCAGAAGAGCTGTTTCTGTGCTGTGTTTTGATCGGAAACGGGATTGAAATGGCTCAAAAAGGTCATTGGAGCTGAGGTGGGATTTTATTTGTGAGGCAATGACACGTTCAAGTATTTTTGACAGAAAGGGGAGATTTGAGATGGGCCGGAAGTTGGATATGATGTCAGGTGTGAGTCCAGGTCTTTTATTTTTTATTTATTTAACCTTTATTTAACCAGGATAGGTCTCATTGAGATTAAAAATCTCTTTTTCAAGAGAGTCCTGGCCCAAGAATGGTAACAGCACAGTTTCAGACAGTTTTACAGTTACAAACAATTACAAAATGCACAATCACAGCACAGTCATACACCAAGTTTAGCCAAAGCATTTACAGACACAGCGGCCTGCTTCGAGGTCAGTTAAAGTTGCTTTGAGTGTTTCTAATGAGACCAGCTCTCTGAGTTTCAGCTCAGTTTGAAGCAGGTTCCAAACTTGAGGGGCAGCGTAACTGAACGCCCTTTTCCCAAGTTCAGTACGGACCTTTGGTACAGTTAAAAGGAAAAAGTTCTCTGAGCGAAGCCGATAGGATCCAGTGCATTTTTTATTTATGTACATACAGGACTGTCTCAGAAAATTAGAATATTGTGATAAAGTTCTTTATTTTCTGTAATGCAATTAAAAAAACAAAAATGTCATACATTCTGGATTCATTACAAATCAACTGAAATATTGCAAGCCTTTTATTATTTTAATATTGCTGATTATGGCATACAGCTTAAGAAAACTCAAATATCCTATCTCTAAATATTAGAATATCATGAAAAAGTATACTAGTAGGGTGTTCAACGAATCACTTGAATCGTCTAATTAACTCGAAACACCTGCAAGGGTTTCCTGAGCCTTGAAAAACACTCAGCTTGGTTCAGTAAACTAAATCACAAGTATGGGGAAGACTGCTGATCTGACTGCTGTCCAGAGGACCGTCATTGACACCCTCCATCAGGAGGGTAAGACACAAAAAGAAATTTCTCAAAGAGCAAGCTGTTCACAGAGTGCAGTTTCAAAGCACATCCACAAAAAGTCTGTTGGAAGGGGGAAATGTGGCAGGAAACGCTGCACAACCAAGAGAGATGACCGCAGCCTTAACAGCATTGTGAAGAAGAGTCGCTTCCAGAATTTGGGGGAGCTTCAAAGACAGTGGACTGAAGCTGGAGTCCAGGTATCAAAAGTCACTGTTCACAGACGTGTCCGGGAAATGGGCTACAATAGCCGTATTCCCATGGTCAAGCCACTTCTGAACTCAAGACAACGGAAGAGGCGTCTGACTTGGGCTAAGGAAAAGAAGCACTGGACAGTTGCACAGTGGTCCAAAGTCCTCTTTTCAGACGAAAGCAAGTTTTGTATTTCATTTGGAAGTCAAGGCGCCAGAGTCTGGAGAAAGGCTGGAGAGGAGCAAAATCCAAGTTGCTTGAAATCCAGTGTGAAGTTCCCACAGTCAGCGATGGTTTGGGGAGCCATGTCAGCTGCTGGTGTTGGTCCACTGTGTTTCATCAAGCCCAGAGTAAATGCAGCTGTGTACCAAGAGATTTTAGAGCACTACATGCTTCCGTCTGCTGAAAAGCTCTATGGAGATGAGGAATTCATTTTCCAGCATGATCTGGCACCTGCCCACAGTGCCAAAACCACCAGTAACTGGTGTACTGACCATGGCATTACTGTCCTCGATTGGCCTGCAAATTCCCCTGACCTGAACCCCATAGAGAATATGTGGGGTATTGTGAAGAAGAAGCTGAAAGACACCAGACCCAACAATGCTAATGAGCTAAAGGCCGCTATTGAAGCATCCTGGGCATCCATAACACCTCAGCAATGCCACAGGCTGATTGCCTCCATGCCACGCCGCATTGATGCAGTAATCCGTGCAAAAGGATTCCCAACCAAGTACTGAGTGCATTAATGGACATTTTCAAATGTTTGATTGTGTTTTGCTGTTATAAATCTTTTTTTTTTACTTGGTCTGAGGAACTATTCTAATTTTTTGAGATAGGATTTTTGAGTTTTCTTAAGCTGTATGCCATAATCAGCAATATTAAAATAATAAAAGGCTTGCAATATTTCAGTTGATTTGTAATGAATCCAGAATGTATGACATTTTTGTTTTTTTAATTGCATTACAGAAAATAAAGAACTTTATCACAATATTCTAATTTTCTGAGACAGTCCTGTACTTAGATAAGGGGGAAGAGCACCAAGAATAGCCTTATTTATAAGGATGTGCCAATGTTTCAGTCTACGCGTGGTCAGGGAAGACCATCCAACACGAGTGTATAGATTGCAGTGGTGCGTCAAGGATCTGAGGTTTGTGATGAATCTCAGTGCACCGTGGTAGACGGTGTCCAGCGAGTGAAGGCACTGAGAAGATGCATTCATATAAACCACATCTCCATAATCCAGCACAGACAGAAAGGTTGCAGACACTAGTCTCTTTTTGGCCTCATAGGAAAAACAAGACTTGTTTCTAAAGAAAAAAACTAATTTTATTCTTAATTTTTTCAAGAGTTCCACAATGTGTGGTTTAAAAGAGAGCGAATTGTCAATTATAATTCCAAGATACTTATACTGCAACACAGATTCAACCTCCGTCCCCTGCAAGGTGGTGATAGGAGGAAGGTTCAAGACCTTGGCTTTTGCTTTCGAGAACACCATTAGGTTTGTCTTGGCAGCATTTAAAACAAGTTTCAAATCACACATGTTGGATTGTACAATGTTAAAAGCATTCTGGAGCTGACAAAGAGCCTGCTTCGGGGTGGACGCAGAACAATAAATAACTGTATCATCAGCATAAAAATGCAAATTTGCATTCAAAACATTGTTATTAAGACTGTTAATGTAAATAATAAATAACAATGGTCCTAAAACAGATCCCTGTGGCACACCCTTGGATACCGGAAGAGATGTTGAAGTTAAGCCTTCTGCCCGCACACACTGTGATCTGCATGAAAGATAATTCTTGAACCAACAGACAGCCTTACCTGAAAGACCGATACTAACAAGTCTTTGCAACAGTAAGGCATGATCCACTGTGTCAAAAGCCTTTGACAAGTCAATAAAAAGTGCTGCGCAATGCTCTCTATTGTCTAAGAAGTAAATAAGATCATTTACTACTTTTAAGGCAGCTGTTGTAGTGCTGTGATTTTTCCTAAAACCAGATTGAAACTCAGATAAAATATTATTTATTGATAAAAACTCTTTCAATTGGAAATTGACCAGTGATTCCATTACTTTATTTAAAACACATAATTTGGAGATGGGTCTGTAGTTGTTTAGGTGAGTGGGGTCACCCCCTTTTAACAGTGGGAGAACAAAAGCAGATTTCCAAATAAGGGGAATTTCGTTTGTCTCCAAGGACAGATTAAAAAGATAAGCCAAGGGCAAAGCTATAAAATCAGCTGCTAACTTTAAAAAGTACGGCTCCAGGTTGTCAGGACCTGCTGATTTTCTTGGTTCCAAACATTTCAGGGCTTTATGCACCTCTGAAACTGTTACTGGAATAAAATTAAACGGTTCACCCTCCCAGATACCACCGTCAGAGCGATCAGTGGCTCCTTGAGCTATGTTCTGCGAGGTAAACAGAGAACCAGAAGCAATAAAATGCTCATTAAAACAACCAAGCATTTCTGCCTTATCAGAGATTTGAACAGAGTCCTCCTTCACAATGCAATCAGGAAGCTCTATAACATTTTTGTTTCCAGTTAATGATTTAATAGTTTTCCAGAATTTAAGGGGATTATTTAGGTTATCTGAAGTTTCAGTTAGGAGATGATCCGCTTTGGCATTTCTGATTTTAACGGTAAATGCATTTCGCAGCTGCCTGAAGAGCAGCCAATGTGACTCAAGACCTGTACTCCTGGCTTTTGACCATGCCACATTGCGCTCGTGTAGTAAATCAGAAAGATCTGATGTGAACCATGCATTGTCTCTGCCTTTTACTCTGTATTCTCTTAAGGGGGCATGCCTATCAACTATTTTAATAAAACCATCATAAAATAATGTCCAGGCAGTTTCAACATCTGCAATGAGATTGATTTTGTCCCAATCAAATAGAAACAGGTCGTGGAAAAAACCCTGCTCTACAAAATGTTTCATATCACGCTTTATGATGATACGGGGTTTTGTCTTAGGGACTTTTATATTCCGTACCGTGGCAATGACACAGTGGTCACTGATGTCATTTGCAAATACAGAAGCAGGGGTGTATTTATGAGAAGCATTTGTAAGGATTAGATCAATTAAGGAGGATTTTTCAGGAGATTTCAGATTGGGTCTAGTGGGACTGCCAACAATCTGAAAGAGATTTAAGGAATTGCAGTATGTTTTAACATCATCAGATGCTGGTAGCAGCCAGTTCCAGTTAAGGTCACCCACAATGACAATTTCAGTATAGTTAAGACTGGACAAAAGCTGCATTAAAGATGGTAAAGCTTCGCTGACAGCTGAAGGTGGTCTGTAGCAACCAACAACAGTAATATGGAGCGCTTTTGATACTTCCAAGTCAAGAGCCAAAAGTTCAAATTGTTTTGTCAGTGATTTAGAGAGAATAATTGTTACATGAAACTTCGATTTAACATAGACTGCAACACCTCCACCCTTTTTAGGTCGATCAGTCCTATACACATTATAGCCATCAATGCAAATATCCTTGCTTGAAATTGATTTGGTCAGCCAAGTTTCAGATATCACAATTATATCAGCATCGGTTGAATGTGCCCAAATACGAATCATATCCATTTTAGCAATCAAACTGTGCACATTCAAATGGATGAGACCAAGACCAGACCTTGATTTAAAATCTGCAGGGGTGTTAAAATTAACACAATATTCTGGTCCAGGGTTAGGTTGCACATTTCCTGAAATCAGCAATAAGAGTACAATTAGACACCTATAGACAGGCCTAGGTGGACTTTTTGACGGCTCTTTCTTAGTGTTTAAACCTAACACAAAATCATGAACATAGCTTGAAGAAATAATAAAGTTGTCTTGTAGAGCCATAAGGCTAATCAGACGGGCCAAGTCCACAGATCCGCACTTGACAGATGCGGGAGAGAGGGAGAGGGGGCTCAACATCGTACCCAGCGGACTGCAAGAGGAGCACGTTCCCCGGCCTGGTAAAACCGGGGTTGGGAGAAATGGACGGGATATTCCGGTCCCGAGGGGACTTACCCCAGTGCTGCTCCAAATTAAAAGGGATAGGACAGCCAAAAGCAGTGACATAATTAAAATCCCGCGAAACGTGGAGAACCCGCCCAAAACAGCAGACTCTTGAGCTCCACGCCACAGGACAAGTTAGTACAGAACAAAATCAGGCTCAATCCCATATAAATCCGTTCCGGGATCTTTCAACCACCCGATCAGCTGGGGACGATGCGTGACGTGACTTCACATGTAAATAGGAAGCCCGACCCGATGCATCGCTGGTTTAAAAGTTAAAAAACTGGATGTGTAGAGATCGTAACACAGTCAGATACAGATCAGTGCCCAGTTAAAAAAGCCAGGAACTTCCCTTTAGGATGAGAAAAAGAATTGGACCCATCAAGATCAACGATGTGTTGTCCGGTTGCCGATATGAACAGGCTCCAATAGTCCAAGTAGCCGGTATTTACGCCGGTAAGTCACACTACTACATTTACGATTAGGATTTGAGATGTAGCAGTTGAAAAATTGAAAGTGTCCGCCAAACAATTTAGATGTAATCACTCAATCATTCAGACATACGGACACAGAACGAGACGTGCTGCCATCTTGGGGAAGTGACGAGAGGGAGGGTACACCTGAACATCAGCAGGAGAGTCTTTTGAGAATGGGTGTGACAGCAGCAAGTTTGAGAGAGGGGGGAACTGATCCAGATCTGAGGGAGGAGTTAATGATGGTGGCGATTAGCTGGGAGATGGCAGGGAGGCTCTCTTTAACAAATTTGGAGGGCATTGGGTCAAGTGTGCAGGTGGAGTTAATTCCAGTCATGAAGTGGGACAGTTGCATGGGGGTCACAGGGGAGAAGTGGGACAGGGGCTGTGAGGTGAAGGGGGGGGAGCCAGGAGAGGAGGTGGGGGGTGCTGATGAGGGTGTCAGATTGCTGTAAACAGGGCTCGACATTATAATTGGCCCGCTGGCCCGGAAGCACTATTTAGACACCCCGGGCCAGCATAACGTACTTTCCACTTGCCCGCTCGGGCCACAAAAAATATTGTTTTAAAAAAAAAAGAATTGTCCTGTGGTACTGGTATTTTGACTTGCAATTTAGTTAAATTGTTTCGTTTATTCACGCTACAACATAGCGTTTTGTGAGTCGGTTGTCGTTGTAGGGTGAAAAGCAAACAGCTGTTTGCTGCGGAGCGGAGCGCGAGCAGGCTCCCGTGAGCGCGCTCCTTCACTACAGACTATCGCGCCACCTAACCATTCGCCATTAATGTTTTTAATACCAGCGGT
This sequence comes from Notothenia rossii, assembly GCF_949606895.1. Taxonomy (NCBI): domain Eukaryota; kingdom Metazoa; phylum Chordata; class Actinopteri; order Perciformes; family Nototheniidae; genus Notothenia; species Notothenia rossii. Next base: position 27,644,041 of record NC_136901.1, on the reverse strand, counting down.
AACCGGCCAAGCGCCGGGCAAAAAATAATCTTCAAATAAAAGAAAGTCACCGGAGGAGTTAAAGGAGAGTGACAGGGAGTATGAGAAGAAGAGGGAGAGAACGTTTCAGCCAGCTTGATCGATGGAGTTGGCTTCTAGTGCAGTGACGCGTCCTAAAACCCTTTTATAATCTATCGATTACATTTATGATTATAAAAGTAGGGTAGACATGTGGAGATTATCCGACTGAACAAAACGTGCATTTATCAAACAGGTTTGTTTTCCACAGACCTTATTTCCAGCTATTTTCCAAAACCCTTTGGAGAAATCCCATTGCTTTTTGTCGAGGAAACCAGCAGCTTATACTTCCTGGTTTTAGGACGCGTCACTGCACCTCTCAATATGATGCCAATATAAACAATGTCTTCTGTCGGCTCAATACATCAATGCCGACCTATGCTGACAAGTAAGTGAAGAGTAGAAAATATAAAAGGTATTGGCTTTAGGGAAATGTCCCAGCAGTTTAGGATAATGAAGGTTCTAATATAATCTATTACATAGCCATTACATTTCTAACTCCTAATGACAGGAAGGCAGAAAGCGCATTATACAAATAATAATACTCATAATAATAGCTGACATTTTTTAACAATGACCACAATATCATTATTTTAATAAACCAAATATGAACAATTGAGGAAATGAGGAAGAACTGATGATTCAAATGTTGTAGTACAAGTAGTAATGTAGTTAGTGCATAAATTACTATTGCAACAAATATGTTCATTTTCTTCATTATAAGTCGATTTTTTTTGGACGAATGCTCCTGGCCAGTGGTTACAATGGTGGGGCCAGTGATAATACAATTCCACCGGCCCGGAGGGCCAGTGGCATTTTACCCCTAATGTCTACCCCTGTGTAAATGTTGCTGATTTTGGTTTGGAAAAACGAAAGGAAGGAGTTGCACTGTTCGGTGGTGAAGGACGAGGTGGCGTTGTCACAAGGTTTGAGAAGTTTGCTGATGGTGGAGAAGAGACACTTGGGGTTGCTGGAGCCAGACTGAATGAGTTCTGAGTAGTAATTAGACCGGGCTGCTTTGAGTGCATTACTGTACTGCTGGAGATAGTCTTTGTAGATTTGAAGATGGACTGTTAGTGTGGTTTTCTTGTGTTGGCGTTCAAGTTGACGTTTCCTTGATTTCATTTGGCGGAGTTCGGGAGTATACCAGGGGGCGGAGTGTATGAAAGAGACATTTTTAGTTTTTGTGGGAGCCAGTTCATTGAGACAGAAGGAGAGGGTGCTGTTATAATATTCCACAAGTTCAGATGGGTTTTCAGAAAGTGGAAGGGGGAGACAGACATCTTGCAGGTAATGGAGGCATTGATTGCTGAAGGTGAGATGGATTTGAGGTTTCTGTAGGTTATTGTGCGTTTTTGCTTTTGGGGCGGGGATGGGGATGTTGATGTCCATGATGATGGCCAGGTGATCAGAGACGTGGAGATTGAGGCTGGACAGATGATGGATGGTGAGACCAGTGGAGTAGACCAAGTCCAGGAGGTGACCACGGCTGTGTGTTGGGAAGTTGATGTGTTGAGAGAAGTTGCAGCAGTGAAGGGTTTCCTTAAATTCAGAGGCATATTTGCAGGTCGGGGCGTCAACATGAATGTTAAAATCACCTAAGAGGAGAACAGATGGGGATATGGCAGAAAGCTGAGTGAGAATGTCAGAGAGGTTGGAGAGAAAGGAGGGGTTTGGCTTCGGGGGACGGTAGATGATGGCTGTGACCAGGGGAGTGGGACCAGAGAGTTTAAAGATCAGGTGTTCAAATGAAGAAGCATCAGGGATGGGGATTATGGTAGCTTTTATTTCCTTTCTGATAATAGCACCTATACCACCACCCCGCCCTTGTGGGCGAGGTTTGTCAATGTATGTGAATCCTGCTGGGGTGATTTGATTTAAAGAAAAATAGTCCAGGGGCTTTTGCCATGTTTCTGTCAGATACAGAAAGTCCAGGTTATTGTCTATAATGAATTCATTCAGAATGTGGCTTTTATTGTGGATGGAGCGTGTGTTGAGCAGGGCTGCTCTGAGGTCACGTTGCATTGGGGGGGGGTTGTGTGGACCGGGGGAGTGGAAGGAGATGGGTCAGATTCACGTGTTTTTTGTTGTGATGGCGTAGTGTGGGCGTGTGACAGGACCGAATGGACGGGATGGAGTGTGGAGACGTGGAATGAAAAAAAAACGTACGGCCAGAGCCTCTGTGTGGAGGACGGCGTTTGCGGAGTATTTCATTATCTGCGAGGATGTCCATGCAGTCCGGAGGCAGGCGGTTATTAAAGGAGTGGAGATCTGACGGAGTAGAGCGGCGGCATGATCCCGTGAAGTGGCGCTAGCACGGAGCTAGCTAATGCTGGGGACCCGGGCAGCAGAGACCAGGAGCCGGATGACCGTGGAAGAAGGAGCGGTGTGAGTCCAGATAAAATGAGATTGATAATCCAGAGCATATCAGGAGAATGATTCCAGTGGTTTCCGGAGGAGAATCTTAGGAGGGGCTGACAGCCTGGTGCAGAGTGGGAGCCGGGTGACCAGCCTACTAGCTTGTTAGCTAGCTTGATAGCCACCGGCTGTAGGCGGCAGGGAGAGACGATGTCAGCGGGGAAGCCGGCTGATCGCAGCGGGATGGGAAGACCCACACGAGCCGCGGAGTTAGGGTGGAGTTGGGGTGGAGACAGAATTGTTAGCTCAGCAGACTTCAGGGAGCCGAGGAATATCTAGGTAGCAGCCTGCTAGGTCCGATAATGCTAGCTAGCTAGCGGGCTAGGGATGAGCAGGAAAGAACCAGCAGGTAGGAGATGACAACACAAAGATCTGTGTCGATTCGATATAGAGATGCTGCTATTTTTGCTGATGACTGACGTTTCAAAAGTAGAGAGCCAGACAGGAGAGGTTCTGATCTGGACTAAAGAACAATATTTGGGGCGGAGGGGCGGCGAATAAACAACGGCAGCGTCCTCGGCGACCCGGGAAAGGAAAAAAAAAAAAAAATGTCCGAATATTCGTTCGTTGGAGTGCTATTCTGGTTTCAATTTCCTTATTCGGATATTCGTTTTCTTTTTTTTCCTGATTTTATTTCTTTTTTTATTTATTGAAATCTCCAATATCAACGTAAGAGCTTTTGCCTCTTCGGGGGGTGCTAACTAGGGATCGACCGATATGGCTTTTTCAAGGCCGATACCGATTATTAGTAATCAAGGAGACCGATAACCGATATTTAGAACCGATATTCATTTGCAGTAAAATCACAAAATCTTGGGGTCAAAATGTAGAATAACACAAACTCCAACACAACTTCTTTGAAATGCATTTAAGCATATATCATGTTTAATTAACTTTTAAGCATCTTAAAACTGGTTTCCTCTCTGTGCCCTTTTCTTTAGTGCAGCCATCTGCAATGAGTTAGAGAGAGACAAGAAGTGGGGCTGCAGGCTGACATGCTTAACTGACAATAATGCTTAATTTATTATATCAAAACCATGCCTGTCCATTTAGCATAAAATCCCAATAAGCTGCTAGCAACTGCAAAACACTAGCGCTAGCTAATGTTTTGCAAACTATTAAAAGTGAGGCTATTACAGTAGACCTAACGTTAGTCTAGTAGCCTCACTTCTAATATTCGTTGCTGATTACTACTGAATATCCGGAGCCCGAAAAAAATGGTATATGGGACAGCCCTAGTATATAGATTTATATATAAATATGAAGATAACAGTGAGGACACTATCTGAGGCATTGGTGGTTCAGTGGTAGAATTCTCGCCTGCCACGCGGGAGGCCCGGGTTCGATTCCCGGCCAATGCAGGATATACTTTTTTGAAAGACATGGTGAAAGGAGAGGCTCGTGTTTCAGTCTCTTTGAGAACAGTCACTGCTGGCTCGACTGTCTTGTTGAGAGGGCTTTCACAACAACACACAGAATGTAGGGTGTGCTTAAACTGTGACATGTCTATGAACGGCACAAGAGTCCTTCAAGCCCTAATCACTGTGATGTGGCGGGGGAGGGTTTAATCCGCTGTTAACAGCATTTCAACTATCTGTTCTTCTATGCACTAAATTCTTTATTCTTATTATTCCTTCTCCTCCCGCATTGAACATCGCAGAAACTCCGTTCAAACATCAAAACGTTCAGCTCTGTCGGGAATCAATGGCTATTACTTTCATCATTCATAACTTTCATAATTCCAGAGATACATCCCATAATTCATCACATTTTTAACCAATGAAGTCAATGGAGAAATTCTTCAGACTTCAACAAATCTTCATGCGACTTCAACTGCTAACTGTTCCTTCATACTTTCACTCAGAAACTTCATTCCAACTTTAACCTGTTAAGCACCAAGCCTGTTTTTCAGGTCTCAGGCTCGAAAAAGACATTTCCAGAACAAATGACCATATCTTCCCTTCTAAAAGGGTTAAATTAATAATCTTTTTTCTCAAAGTAATGATAAACCTATGAGTTGGATGTAGAACAGTCAGAATCAATATAGATGTTTTTCATTTTAAAGAAAATTCAGATTGAACATAGTAAAAAACTGTAAATTATAGTGTCCGTCCAATAATTATTTTGTACTTATAGTGAAAACTACCCTTCAATGATGGTAAGGTAGACTAAAAGCTTTAGGAATCCAAAGTACAACATATAATAAGTACCCTGTACCGAGATTGATGCAAAACAAGTGACATTTGACCTTTTTAGACAGGTTTAGCAAAAATAACTCCACCTCTGGGGTGATTTGGGTGGAAATGAGCGTTTTTACCGTTTCTCTGGAACCCATTGGTGGATTTCGTCGATTGACATCTTTTTCTGTGCCCTGATGAACCTGGGGGCTGTGTTGTCTGGAAGACCTTGTTTATATGGGCATCATATTGAGAGGTGCAGTGACGCGTCCTAAACCAGGAAGGAAGCTGCTGGTTCCCTCGACAAAAAAGCAATGGGATTTCTCCACAGGGTTTTGGAAAATAGCTGGAAATAAGGTCTGTGGAAAACAAACCTGTTTGATAAATGCACGTTTTTTTCACCCGGATAATCTCCACATGTCTACTCTACTTTTATAATTTTCGAATCATAAATCTAATCGATAGATTATAAAAGGGTTTTAGGACGCGTCGCTGCACCACTAGAAGCCAACTCCATCGATCAAGCTGGCTGAAACTTTCTCTCCCTCTTCTTCTCATGCTCCCTGTCACTCTCCTTTAATTCCTCCGGTGACTTTATTTTATTTGAAGATAGTTTTTTGCCCGGCGCTCACGGGCAAACGGGAGCCTGCTCGCGCTGGCTCTGCAGCAAACAGCTGCTGCAGAGCCAGCGCGAGCAGGCTCCCCTTTGCCTTTCACCCAACAACGACAACCGCCTCACGAAACGCTATGTTGTAGCGTTAATAAACGAAACAATTTAACAAAATTGCTTGTCAAAGTACCTATACCACTGGACAATTTTATTTTTTTTAAGCAATATTTTTAGTGACCCGAGCGGGCAAGTGGAAAGTACGTTATGCTGGCCCGGGGTGTCTAAATAGTGCTTCCGAGCCAGCGGGCCATTTATAATGTCGAGCCCTGCTCTTTGTCACTGTGCATGTGTGTAATGTTTGTGTGCAAGTTAGACGGGGCCTGCGTGTGTGCCTGCGTGTGTGATTGTGTCTATGAGGGAGAACGGAAAGCTCATTTTGGCCGCGGCGGGAAATTTATTTGACAACATAATACTCGATGTTTACGATGTGGTCATTTACGACATCGCATGGAGTGCAATCCACGATGTATCGTGTAAACTCGATATATCGCCCAGCCCTACCGGGAGGGACTCGGAGTTGAACCGCTCCTCCTTCGCGTCGAAAGGAGCCAGTTGAGGTGGTTCGGGCACCTAGTTAGGATGCCACCTGGGCGCCTCCCTAGGGAGGTGTTCCAGGCACGTCCAGCTGGGAAGAGACCAAGGGGTAGACCTAGAACCAGATGGAGGGATTATATCTCTTCTCTGGCCTGGGAGCGCCTTGGGATCCCCCAGTCAGAGCTGGTTGATGTGGCCAGGGAAAATAAAGTTTGGGGCTCTCTGCTGGAACTGCTACCTCCGCGACCCGACCACGGATAAGCGGGAGAAGATGGATGGATGGATGGACATCTCTTTCTGACCGTTAGAGCCAATAGAATTGAAGGAGAGTTTTCACATAGACACCAACATTAACACAAAAAGGTGGGGGCTCTGCGCTTGTAGTTTTGCATGAGAGTGAAGCTATCTCTCGCTCTACGTGTCTTACCTGACATAGAATTGGTCAAAAATGGTGCATTCTCCGTTTGCCTACGAGCTCCCAGTTTGAGCGAAGAACTATTCCTTCTCAATGTAGCATGACATTGGATATGCGCTTAACTTGTCCTGGATTGGAATTTTTCCGAACATTTCCCTAGGAGGAGTTTGCAAAAATGTGCTTAAAATGCATGAAAAACGCACATATTTGAAAATTGCCTAGTTTTTGGGAGGAGGGGCTAATGGAAAGTAATTTGAAATATGTCCAGATTCATAAGAGCAATGTTTATACCGCATTTCGTGAATATTGGAAAACCTGTATGCGAGTAGTTTGGAGTAATTTGTGGCATGTAAATCGTCAAAAATGGTGTATTCGCTGTTAGCTTACGACCTCCCCGATTGAGCTAGCAACTATTTTCTTCGCAATTTAGCATCACATTGGATATTAGGGCTGTGCATCTTCACTGGTCTCACCATTCGATTACGATTATCCTGTCAACGATTCGGTTCGATATTACGATGCATCACGATGCATAACAATGCGTTGCATCCTCAATTTTCAATATTACTGGATACTTTTTCATCAATGAATACAATCAGTCAGATAAATATTAACTTTTTTTATTCTATAGAAAGTACATTACAAATCGATCAAACCACTTCTTTGTCTTCTGCTCTATAACATCGCACATCCTAAAAGTGCCAAACATCATTATGAGTGTGGCAACAGGTAGCATTGAACTACCATGTGTATCATATCAAAAATGTTTATTAAATTGAAATGAAATAAATAGTATAGGCCTGGCCTACCTATAGTGTAAAAAAAGGTAAATCCTCAAAAAGAAAACATTCTGCAGTGCTGTAATCTACAACAATGTTTTCAAATAGCAGCACAGGCCACTTCCTGAATGTGCCAAACAACAAAAACTTGACCCACTGCTCAGCATTTGGGAATGTGTAGGTTCTTCTGCAAGAACACTAGTTGATCCACATGTTCTGGTTTGAGAGTGCTTCTTTTTGCAGTGACCACATCTCCTGCACTGGAGAAAACTCGCTCTGCAGACACACTTGTGCCTGGGATACACAAGTATCGCTTTGACACCCGTGAGAGGAGGGGAAATGGGATCTCATGGACACGCCACCAGTTCAAAGGGTCCTCAGTCAGAGGGAGAGATGATGCTTTACAGTATCTCTCTATTTCCTCCTCAGCACTGGCATAGGGGGTCTTGGGTTCTGCTGTACCTTCAGTGTCAGTGAAAGACCGGCCCATCAAACTCACGAGCAGTGGTGATGATGATGATGATGATGATGAGGCCTTTCTTTTGGGAGCAGAAGGGCCGTCCGGTGTTTCTTCTTCCAGAGTTCCTGTTACCTCAGGCGCTTCAATCACTTCTGTCCTCCTGAGTGTCCTCTCATTCTATGTTTGAACAAAATAATAGAAAATAGCATTAAAATAGCAGTTAGCACTTTCTCAGTCAATGCAACAGCTCACATCTATTATATTCTTCAGTCTTATAAAACGTTTTTACTCATTGTAGCTACTATTATTAATATTGTAAAGTTTGTTTTTATTTTATAAGTTTACATGAAACATGGTGAAATTACCTCCAAGGATGCAGCCTCCTCAGTCACTCCTCTGTAGATCTCCAATCTCTCCTCCACTGTTAAAAAAGGCAGTCCCTTAAAATGGGGATCCAGGGCAGAGGCTGTATGAAGAATCTTATTTCCTGCCTCACCGTTATATAGACCCTCCAGAAAAACGCGATTCTGCGATCGCAGAATTTCCCGCATAATCAGCAAAATGACGCAGATTTTTAAAAGTCCGCATATTTATCAAAAGGCCGCATAATCCCCGCATTTTTCCACACAAAGTTGAGAAAAAAAATAAAAAAGTGAACTCGTCTTGACGAGTATTGATGATGACGCAACGTCATCAGCCCGCGCATCACAGAAGGCAAACACCGTCGTGTGAAGGTGTGGAATTCACACACCAAGATGAACAAATCGAATCCATCACATTTACCCACGAACATTTCAGCTAAAGACCGGGCAAAGCAGTACCCCAATGTCTTGCACGAAAGTGGGGGGAAACTGTTCTGTACCCCGTGCAACTGTGTGTTGGAGCATAAAAGGAAATCGACTGTGAATACCCACTTCGATTCGCTCAAACATTCAAAGATGGTTTCTGCTGCGGACAAGAAAGCCAAGCAACTCACGTTCACAGAGGCTTCAACCTCCAAAACCCTTTCGAGGGTTGCAAGAAACGAGGTGAGTAGCCTACAATATTGAAGCTGGTCAGATAACGAACGAGTAAATGAAAACAGAATGAGGAGGAGGAGGAGGAGGGAGGGAGGGAGGGAGGGAGGGAGGTAGGTAGGTAGGTGTGTGTGTGTCTTTCTGTGATGTAGCTTGCTTCTAGTATGCTTGTTTATCATAGCAACTCTTTAAAAGTGCTCCCTTTCATTCAGTTGTAGCCTAGTAACAGGGTGCGGGAGAATAATCACCTTTTTTCCGCTTCCCGCATATTTCACAACTGTTCGCATATTTCGCAACTTTCCGCATATTACGCAACTTCCCGCAATTTTCCCGCATAAAATCACATAAAACCCCCGCATTTTTATCGCATAATCAAGGATTTTAGCCCGCATAATCAATGATTTTAGCCCGCATAATTAAGGATTTTGGCCCGCGTTTTTCTGGAGGGTCTAGTTGTACCTCTTCAGGAGATCTGTTTTGATGGCATTCTTGATCGCGTGGATCATCGGTGAGTGAGTTGTGCATTTATTGGAGCAATGAAAGACACTGTTGGATTGCTCTCTTCTGACATCAGTGGTTGCATCTAGGGGTGCACCGAATGTTAAATTCTTGGCCGAAACCGATACCGAAAATAGGAAACAGTTGGCCGAATGTCGAAAGGCCGAAAATGATTAATAGAAATATACCAGAAATATACCATGCTGGCTCACAGCCAACATGTCTGCCGCTTGGAGATATTTCAAAATATCAGAGAGAGAGGCGCGGATTGCGATTTGTAAAACGTGTTCAGCTGACATTTCTCGAGGGGGTGTCACTGCATAGACTTCCACCGAAAGCCGAAAGGGCCTTTTTAACCATTTTCGGCCGATAATTTTCAGTGGGCGAATATTCGGTGCATCCCTAGTTGCATCCTTCATTGGCTTTAATGCACTCACAGCGTCCTCTGCATTTGACATCTGTTTCGTTAAGAGTGCAGAGGCCTGACTGTCCTTTCTCACCTCTGGAGACAGCAAGGTGGCACATATTGCAGGTTGTGTTGGAGATTTTGAGGATGTTGAAAACCAACCTCGTCTCCGCGTGTCGTTTGACAAGCTGGGTGAATTCGGGAGAAGAGAGGGATTAAGAAACACCAGAATACAAGTTAAACAATAATCCGGCTTTAATGATATACAGTAACGATACAAAATACAAATACAAAGAAATCACGAAGCACTCTGCAGAGTACTCCGGGCTCAGGTTCTACCACGTGTGTGAGACAGGTCTCAGGAACGGCCGGTGAAAAACAAGAGCGCGAACTAAAGGAAAACACAGTCTTTCATACTAAAACACAGGAGGAGGAGGTGTACGTGCTTTCCCCCAGAGGTCATCTTATTGGCAGAGACCAACACATGGCCTGTCGCACCCAATCAGTGCGACACAGCAGAAGAAACCCGGAAACAAAAAGTCTCATTCAGTTTGACGAAGACCAGACACCTTTTGGTGTCTGGTACGAACCTGCTCTAAACAACAAGTTTCCTTATCTTATTTCACATCTTGCAGCCAGCACACACACATCCCCTTTATGGCCCTTGGTCCCTGAGTCCATCTTCCCCCCTTCAGGTTACCACACACAAGTTAAAAGTATGTTTTAAGATATAGTTGTTATAGTTGGCTAAATATACGTAATACATGTTAATTACTTTCATATCAATAATAACGAGGAACACATTACCTATGCTCTCAAGCAGTAAAAAGTACCGCACACTCATTTAGCCTGCAGCTCTTTCAGACACTTGAGCTATTGTTCTTTAAGAATATTCCCTGCAGAATCTTTATTTCAAATAAAAGGTTTCACATTGCATATTTCCAGCTTCCTTTACCCATACTGCTATTATTAATACAAAGCAATCAACCACACACATATATTTAAAACAAGTAGATTTCCCTGATCATTTGACATGCTGCTTCCATTTCCCATAGAGTAATAAAAGATGTTTAAGCTAATTTCTCCACAATGTTTGTAGCCATTTAGTACCCACACATGAAAGAATAAGAACAGAGGTATAGTTGACCAGTAATCATGTAGCTCTTATATTTACTTCAATGAAAACACACACACACATCTGCTTCAAGCCTGTGTAAACACCCCCCTTCTTTTACGAGGGGAACATTCCAGCGTCTGGCACTATTCCCAAATATGGTGTCCCCTTCTCACCTCTCTCTCCATACACAAGGACTTCACCTCAATATATTGGGGGAGGGAAAAGATACTTTGTCCTTTCTAATTTAACACACATGAATATAAATAAGGTGGCATTAAAAGGAATATACCAGATTTAACTTTCCTGTCATACCACGTTACTTTAATACTTCAAATAATTCAAATAATCCTTCAATTCCCCCTTTTTGGTCTCGCATTAACGAGACCAACACACATAAGACATTTGAAACAAAACTACTGTCCTTCTTTAATACTGTGTCTGTCCCCCTTCATTAAACCTTTGAGAACAGAAAGCAACCTCCAATGACAGTGAAGAAACTATCAGAGTGAGAGCCTGAGTGCCAGACAGCAGCATCCTTGCGTGTTGTTGAATCATCAGGGCCCCCCCCCTCAGCGGAATACGCCAACAAGGGCAGCTGATAGGGAGGGGGAGATGCGGCCTTTCCTTCAAAGGTGGAACTGATGAATCTGATCAGAGAGAAGTAGACTCCTCTGCTGCCTCGAGAAGTCCCCCAGCCCGCTGACGCCTCCTTCCAAGTCGTCTGCTGTCGGGATGTCCGCGTTGACGATAGCCAGGTCCATCCTGATGTCCTCCAAGGTCCTAGCCGGAGTGTTCCTCGCCGCACACTGGCTCCAGTAGTACCAGATGTCCCCCTTTGCTCCTCGGCGGACGGCATGAGATGTCCTCTGGGTCACTCTGTAGAGGCCGGAGAGCCTGGGGTTGAGTCACGTAGGCCTGACGACCTTCAGCCAGACGAACTCCGCTGTGTCGGCCTCCTGCTCCTCGGGTCCCCCTTTTGGCGTCAGCAACCTGTGTGGAGAAATCTGATACCCACCCCTCAAGTCTACGCTCAGTGCTTCTGGGCCCTCAGGTGTTTGACCCACCACTGGTAGGCCGCTTCAGAATTCTAATACTTGGCCTGTGTCAACAAAATAAACCCCAACATCTTCAGGTGAACTAAATAACATATCTCAATAGCTCTGAATTCCTGACAAGCATCTGTGTTATTATAAATGAAATCCTTGAGATCCCATTTAAAATCTAAATATAATATGAACTGCTAATGTTTCTGGTAAAGAAACACACTAATGTTATGGATTAAAAACAACTAAAATCATGATACTGACAAAGTGAATAATTTCCAGGCGAGACTGCTTCTACCTGTCACTGCTTGGATATTATCAAGCTGAAAAATGAATACAGAAATCCAACATACTGTCATCAAATGTCTTTCTATTATGACTTTAAATTAAATGTACATCCCCATAATGATCTAAACAGTCTATGGCTTTTACTTCTTTACCAGGCTAGTTACAAGATGTTGTCTAAATTAAATTCTATCTCATTACATTACTATGTTTTAACTTAGCTGTAATATGTTCTTTCTACACTTCAAACCTCAGTTACTTTAATACCTGTTGAAATATTACCAAATTGTTTTCATTATCACAGTTCACCTTCTCATTCTCATTCTGGAATTACCTCTCTCAGTAGCCCCTTGGCCACTGATTCTGCATCTGTGTTACCTGTTATAACTCAATCAATATTAGAAACATGTCAACATCCATCAAACAGTATCTTATCCCCAGATATGGAGCAGGTTAAATCTAAAACTGTCAATCAATGGTCAGATTGAACATCTGAGTTGGGGCGGCAGGTTTCTTCCAGTCCCTAAATGAAAATATCCCACACTCCCCCTTTTTACACATGTAAACATGTGTAACAAACTGCTGTATGGGAAGAAAACCTTCAGGTAACCAGTGGTTATAAGAAAATACCAAACATCATTCACAAAAGTATATCCATCATCTTTCACAGTAAACACTCCAGGGAAAATAAGTGTTCATTTCCAGCTGGCAGTCCTAAAAGAAACAGAATCTTTAGATTTTAGTTTGAGTTTTACATTTGCAAACCGCCAACTCCTGTGGCAATTAGAAACGGGTCACATGTGCGTTTTTCCAAATGTGTGAAATTGTAGGAAACCTGTGTTTCCCATGGAACTCCAAAATAATGTATTAGTCCAAAGACATGCTCGGTTAGTTATTGTTTTAGAATCATGCAGTTACACTGATCACATGCAGAAATTCATTCACACCCACACTGTCAGGTTGTAAAGTCAAGTTTGGTCAGCCCCAGAGTCAGTCATTGATAGTGCTTTTCTCAAGTCACACTGTCAGTCAGGGTCAAAGGTAATTTGGTCTCAGTTTCATTGGCCATGTGTCGTGCTCTGCAGAGACTTTAATATTCTACTAGCTGGAGTTGTACTAGTGACATCATTGTGTTGATGTCAACCAATGCAACAAAGTTTTTCTCGTGTTCGCAGCACCATTTTCTTCAGATGTTTAACAAACAAATGATCAATACACTTTATTAATATACCGCCCCTAGGAAACACAATAACAAATGTTCTGACAAATGTTCATGCAAGGCATTCTTAAGTGAACCTGCAGAAAACGGCCTTTTGAATTAATATTCCAAATTAATCAATAATAATAATAATGCATTTTATCAATTTGCTTACCCTTAGAAGTGAACATACCTCATAATGTTACATCAGGATGTTAAACTAAGCTTTGGCCAAATCGATCATTATTACTGTTTCAGATCTAACTGGAGGTTGAACAAACAAAATCTTTTTTTGTTTTTTTGTTTTTTGTTTACATCATGTAAACCACTAACTTATTTTCCAATTTCAGCATCAGCCTTGTTACTCTCAAATTACATCCTAAATAGGAATATTAGGAACGAAACAAATATTTAATCTTCAGAAATGTTCTCAACAAATAGAGAGTAATGCCATCTTTCTATCTAGTGAATAGCCAACATATTTAAAAATGTCAGATATACAAAAATAAGCCTAAATACTCTTTTACTACCAAAGTCTAAAGCTAGACCTAAGCTGAACAGTTTTGGTAATGGAAAATGTAATCTAGAAAAAAACAAAACTGGACCTGTGTTCTTGTGTTCTCCAAAATACATTAGTAAATACCTTGTGAAGTATTCACAATATAACTAATCCTCTCTAGGATATGAAATCCATTCATCTTTAACCAGATACTATTTCCCTATTTATTTTTAGTTCATGATAATAATGGTATAACGTCCACACGTTTACCCATAGCTAGTCACTATGTCAAGATTATCATGTGTGACATAATAATCAGATGTCTTGTTTGCCAAACAAGGATTTTAAACCTTAACCCTTTCAGCATTCCAGACCATCATTAAACAATCAGCCTCCTTTCCTAAACACTAAGCATATCGTTCTACACCACCTTCTGATAAACTCTTGCACAGTTATGCTGTAAAATCATTGCATGATTTCTTCAGAGTCTGAACAGACTGAGACCAGCCTGTCTCTTGATCTTGTCATATTGAGAACAGTCAATGATTCATTGTCCTCTTCAGCTGTAGTCAGTGGCAGGGCCCCCAAAAAGCTAGAACCGGCCCTGGTCAGTGGGCTCCAAGGAAACTCTCTCTGGCATTGTGATGTCCTGAGGGGGAAGGGACCTCTGGATCAATGTGATACAATCAGCAGACACACGTTGTCCTCTGTGCCGCAGAAATCCCCCAAAACTGCAGTACCTCTTCACACCACTGTTGCCTTGACAACGAGGCACAAGCAAACTGTGAAAACCTCCTTTGAGATGTGTTCTTTGCACAGTTCTTCTGTTTGCAATGAGCAACTTTTCACCAACACCCTGATTCAGAGTACAACCCAAAGGTGGCGCACAACTATCCAATGCTGCTGTAATCACAGCAAATCAGCTACTGAGAAAAACTCAATGTAAATCTCTCCCCCAGCGGGTGACAAAACAAAACAGCTGAGTGTCTATATGGTCAGGAATGCTGAAACATGTGAATGTGAAACCCATTAATGGTAACAGTCTTCCTATTCTTCATTACTTCAGTTCTAAGTTAATAGGCAAAACAAAAACTTTTCTTAACCACTATAGATTCATCTTTTATCTTCTTGCTTATTCTATTCTTTTCAAATTGTTTATCTAAGTTGTGTGTTACAAGCATGGTTAGATTTGTAACAGAATACAAAACTAACTGTATCCAGCGCTATATATTTAAAACAAGTAATCTGACTACAGTTCATGAATATATTTTGGAACACTTAAAGGAATTATTACAAAATGTAATCTTCATTATTACTAAAGCTGAAACCTAAATAAATCATCACGGAACATTTTTCTGTCCTTATTAATTAATTGTTTCAATAAAAACTAAAAGCATTGTGAAAACTCCCATTTTTTGAGAACATCTCTCAACACTTTTATTCCATCTAAGCACGAATGTTTATGAGAAACTCGTCCTATTAATCCCAAACGGTCTTTAATGGTATCAATTGTGAACATTTCTTAATATTAATTGTAAATGCAACGTACGTTCTCTTTAGAACAAAGACAGGATAGTTGCAGCTGAAACTGGTTAATAGCAATGTTCTGTTAACCTAGATAAGCCTGTTGTTCTTATATCTAGTAAATATATTCTTATTTCATGTTACTCACAAAACAATATGACATTTTCCAGAATAGCAGTAACTCTATATAACCTCTCAATATATATATTTCTTCCAATGAGTTCGTTATTTCATGTCTAACAAATGTTCCTCTTTCCATGTCGTATTCTAGATGGAGAAATCCACCTATCATATTTAATTTGAATAAAACCTTAACTTTAATGTACTTCATATTCTCAGTAAATCTCTTTTTACTTTCCCCTAAGGTTACTGTATGTAACATAATTTTCCTTGAAGTATAATTAAGTACAATCCTTAGTTAATGACAAATACTATGAAATTCACAACGCAATGCAACGGTATCAATCAGTTGTCAAAGACTATATTTAAATAACAGCAAATCATTGTTTATTAATGTCAATATATCTACCACTTCAAATCACACCTTGATCTGTTAATTTTCTATGTATTTCAGTCCAACTTCAGATCACTAGAGACAAAAGCAAGCAGACACCCTCCGGGCCGCTGCTGCTCTCGAGAGGAAAAAGGGTGGGGGGAACTCTCACAGACAAATACTGACACCCCCTTCTCTCTCCCCCGCTGTAGCTCTCAGCCTCTCCTTTGGAAAAGGGGGGGCTTCTTTCAACAATTAACACTTCTGCTATCCTCTTATTCAAATTTGTTTTGCTTGAACCCACTGTCCTCGTAAGCTCTTAACTCACGCTCCTCTCGTTAAACTTTTCCCTTCATTATGACTTCGTATCTATTCATCTGACTTAGGCTGTTTCTGTTACCAGTCAATATTCACAGACTTCATATCTATTGATCTGACTTACTGTCCTTGTTACCAGTAAATATTCACAGACTTCATATCTATTGATCTGACTTACTGTCCTTGTTACCAGTAAATATTCACAGACTCAACCCCCACAGAACAAAGGATTAATGAGGTCCGGTCACTTCAAAATTGCTTTTTGAAGGTTGCGTTACTCTCCTTTGGATTTTACTTATAACTCAACTTCGATTCCTATGAACCTAAGAATTGTTATTCAGATTCGTCTCCTGGATGCCGTCTGAAAACGGTCACTGGACGTCCCCCAACGAGTCTTCAGCCGTCTCCTTTCTGAAAAAAGTACGGGGCCTTTCACCTTCGTCTTACATACCTCGTTGATTCACTTTTATGTTATATAACTTTCCTACCTATCTAAAATATGTATTTGTATATTCCACCGCAACAACTATGACACCGGAATATGTCTCTGACAACTCTAAAATTTAGTTTAGCCAATTACAGACCTTCGATAGAAACAGGCTTGTCTGCTCACCTTTCAATTGAAGGATCCTCGTTTTAGTTGTCAGAGATTATTCTAGGCCTCTTCTCCGGACCATTCGTCCGCTTGCCGCTGGTGGTCTCTTCCCCGAAAACACCCCACTCAGAAACGTCGGGTTCACCATTTGTTGGAGATTTTGAGGATGTTGAAAACCAACCTCGTCTCCGCGTGTCGTTTGACAAGCTGGGTGAATTCGGGAGAAGAGAGGGATTAAGAAACACCAGAATACAAGTTAAACAATAATCCGGCTTTAATGATATACAGTAACGATACAAAATACAAATACAAAGAAATCACGAAGCACTCTGCAGAGTACTCCGGGCTCAGGTTCTACCACGTGTGTGAGACAGGTCTCAGGAACGGCCGGTGAAAAACAAGAGCGCGAACCAAAGGAAAACACAGTCTTTCATACTAAAACACAGGAGGAGGAGGTGTACGTGCTTTCCCCCAGAGGTCATCTTATTGGCAGAGACCAACACATGGCCTGTCGCACCCAATCAGTGCGACACAGCAGAAGAAACCCGGAAACAAAAAGTCTCATTCAGTTTGACGAAGACCAGACACCTTTTGGTGTCTGGTACGAACCTGCTCTAAACAACAAGTTTCCTTATCTTATTTCACATCTTGCAGCCAGCACACACACATCCCCTTTATGGCCCTTGGTCCCTGAGTCCATCTTCCCCCCTTCAGGTTACCACACACAAGTTAAAAGTATGTTTTAAGATATAGTTGTTATAGTTGGCTAAATATACGTAATACATGTTAATTACTTTCATATCAATAATAACGAGGAACACATTACCTATGCTCTCAAGCAGTAAAAAGTACCGCACACTCATTTAGCCTGCAGCTCTTTCAGACACTTGAGCTATTGTTCTTTAAGAATATTCCCTGCAGAATCTTTATTTCAAATAAAAGGTTTCACATTGCATATTTCCAGCTTCCTTTACCCATACTGCTATTATTAATACAAAGCAATCAACCACACACATATATTTAAAACAAGTAGATTTCCCTGATCATTTGACATGCTGCTTCCATTTCCCATAGAGTAATAAAAGATGTTTAAGCTAATTTCTCCACAATGTTTGTAGCCATTTAGTACCCACACATGAAAGAATAAGAACAGAGGTATAGTTGACCAGTAATCATGTAGCTCTTATATTTACTTCAATGAAAACACACACACACATCTGCTTCAAGCCTGTTTAAACACCCCCCTTCTTTTACGAGGGGAACATTCCAGCGTCTGGCACTATTCCCAAATATGGTGTCCCCTTCTCACCTCTCTCTCCATACACAAGGACTTCACCTCAATATATTGGGGGAGGGAAAAGATACTTTGTCCTTTCTAATTTAACACACATGAATATAAATAAGGTGGCATTAAAAGGAATATACCAGATTTAACTTTCCTGTCATACCACGTTACTTTAATACTTCAAATAATTCAAATAATCCTTCAGTTGTTGTTCCAAGAACCTCTCGACCATGTCGTATGCACTGTTCCACCTTGTGGCAACATCAGTTATCAGTTTATGATTTTTCAGGCCCAGACATTTCTGTTTCTCTTTCAGATAGTGGTTCGCTGTAGTGCTGCGGTGGAAGAATGTTGCAATCCGTCTGACTCGACCCAGAAGCCTGGAGAGGGTGGCCACTTTATGCGCCCGCTGGGACGCAAGATTCAGTGTATGGGTGAAGCATTTCACATGAGGGAATTTTCCGAATTCAGCTGCAACGATCATATTAGACGCGTTGTCTGTCACCAGCACTACATCTTTGTCTGATAGCTGCCATTCTTCCACTACACGAGACAGTAGCTCCGCAACATGCGCACCTGTGTGAGACTCGTAAACACCTCTAGTTTGCAGCACATGCGGCAAAAACTGCCAGTCCTCCCTGATTTAATGTGCCGTTACTGTTAAATAAGACTCCGTTGCGACAGAAGTCCAGGCATCACATGTTATGGCAACTCTTTTAGCTTGGATCATTGACACCATTACCTGGGCTTTGGTTCCGTTGTAGAGTGCAGGTATGACATTTTCTGTAAAGTGGCTACGTGATGGGAGCTTATACCGCGGCTCCAGCGTCTTTAACATGTGGCGAAAACCGGCGTTTTCCACGACCGAATAAGGACGTAGGTCCTTCGCTATGAAAGCTGCCACCGACTGGGTGATTTTCTTCGCTTTCTCAGAGTTGGGCGGAAAAGTCGACAGCACCTCATCAATTCTTCGCTTGGCTGGGTCCGCTGTTTTCTTGGTGGCACACGTTAGCTTCTCACAGTGAAAACGGCTAAGGTGGTTCCTCAAGTTAGTGGTATTTCCACCAAGGTATTTTATTTTTGTGTGACACACAGCGTGCGACTTGTCCAGTTCATTTTTCCCTTTTAGTTCATAAAAACCATAATGGGTCAAGATGTCTGCTTTCAGAACACTAGGAGAGTTTTTTATTATTTGCGCACTGCTTTCGCCTCCCTCCATTATTGCACTAACTCGGTAACCCGCAATGCTACATTGCTACTGTGACGTTTAAAAAAAAACAAAAAAAACTACTACTTAGGGCTAACTACAACTAAAATCTACCACGTGATTAATCGGTTATCTTCCGTCACTGCATCAATACCAAATCGTCCACGTCCGCATCGCAATGCATCGTAGAAACGATTATTTTCAACACCCCTATTGGATATGGGCTGAACTTGTCCTGGATTGGAATTTTTCCGATCATTCCCCTATAAGGAGTTCGCAGAAATGTCCTTAAAATGCATGAAAAACGCACATTTTTCAAAATGGCTGACTTTCTGGGGGGCGTGGCTAATTAAAAGCAATTTGAAATATGTGTGCAATCATAATAGCAATGTGCATACAGTGTTTCGTGAATATCGGAAAAACTATATGCAAGTAGTTTGGAGTAATGTAAATCGTCAAAAATTGTGTATTCACTGTTA
Source organism: Notothenia rossii (assembly GCF_949606895.1). Lineage (NCBI taxonomy): Eukaryota > Metazoa > Chordata > Actinopteri > Perciformes > Nototheniidae > Notothenia > Notothenia rossii. The sequence continues at coordinate 27,624,568 of NC_136901.1, read as the reverse complement.
GCTTATGACCTCCCCGATTGAGATATCAAAAATGTACTCCACCATTTTTCATGACATTGGCTAGGGGCTGAACCTGTCCTGCGATGGAATTTTTCCGATCATTTGCCTAGGAGAAGTTTGCAAGAATGTGCTTAAAATGCATGAAAAACGCCATCTTCTTTATTGAAGACTTTCTGGGGGACGGGGCTAATGGAAGGCAATTTGAACTATGTGCGCAATTATAATAGTAATGTATATACAGCGTTTCGTGAATATCGGAAAAACTATATTTGAGTAATTTGGAGTAGTTTGGAGTAATTTGCGACATGTAAATGGTGAAAAATGGTGTATTCGCTGTTAGCTTACGACCTCCACGATTGAGCTATCAAACATTTTCTTCGCAATTTAGCATCATATTGGATAGGGGCTGAACTTATGCTGGATTGGAATTTTTTCGATCATTCCCCTAGGTGCAGTTTACAAGAATGTGCTTAAAATGCATGAAAAACACACATTTTTCAAAATGGCCGACTTTCTCGGGGGCGGGGCTAATGGAAGCTAATTACAAATATGTCCGCAATCATAATAGCAATGTGCATACAGCGTTTCATGAATATCGGAAAAACTATATGCGAGTAGTTTGGAGTAATTTGCGACATGTAAATCGTCAAAAATGGTGTATTTGCTGTTAGCTTACGACCTCCACGATCTATTTATCAACAATTTTCTTCACAATCTGGCATCATATATGATAGGGGATGAACTTGTCCTGGATTGGAATTTTTCCGATCATTCCCCTAGGAGGAGTTGGCAAGAATGTGCTTAAAATGCATGAAAAACGAACATTTTTGAAAATGGCCAACTGTGTCTGGAGCGGGGCTAATAAAAGCCAATTTGAAATATGTCCGCAATCATAATAGCAATGTGCATACAGTGTTTCGTGAATATCGGAATAACTATATCTGAGTAGTTTGGAGTAATTTGCGACATGTAAATCGTAAAAAATTGTGTATTCGCTATTAGCTTACGACCTCCACGATTGATTTATCAAAAATGTAATCCGCAATTCTTCATGACATTGGCCAGGGGCTGAACCTGTCCTGCATTGGCATTTTTCGATCATTCCCCTAGGACAGGGGTATTCAACTAAAATTCAACGAGGTCCAGTTAGAGAAAATCTCCCCATGCAAAGGTCCGGAACATCAAAATGTCTAACTTGCTTCATGAATTAGTGTGAATTAGTGTGATCCCGCTGCTGCAGAGGACTCTGGCGTTGACTGTTCGCCGCTTCTCCGCCTCTGTCACCCTCTATCACCCTCAACTACCATTTGTTCTTCAATCTTTCAAACTGGACCACTGCTCTGCATTTACACATCTTTAATGCAATGCACTCGTTTTAAAAAAAAAAAAAATGTAAACTTATTTTGGACTTCTGTCTCCGTTGCTGGCTGTAGCCGGCTGCCCTCACGTAGCCATCAACGTGCCGTGTGGCTATTGCTATCTGCTACATCACCTACTGTCTGTCTCCGTCCCACGCAACAACCGTGGACTCTCTCTGCCTCCTGCCTTCATCTCTGGGGTGCATCTGTCCCGTCCCGCTGCTCACATCCTCCTGCCATGTCGTGGATCTTCCTCGTCTCCACAACAATCCTCCACCTCTGTGAACCTAGCTAGCCCGCTATCTGCTGCTATCTGCTGCTAGCTGCTATCGCTGCTATCGCTGCCATCACACTGCTCCCAGCCATTCCGCCTGTCATCATGCTGAAATACTCCACTCCGTCTTCCATCTCAGTCATCAGACATCTTGGACTCCTTCGTCGACCCCGCTGCATTCACCGAAGCACCCGCCGCAGTTTTGTTTACCTTCAGCACGGACAATCCATTGCATCCATCTGCTCCTCGCAACGCACTGTTGCACACCTGACGCGTCACCAGAACGCAACTCCTACTGCTTCTCTTACACTCTCCCCCGCTCACCTACACTCCCAGCTGCAAGGAATACCTGGAGCGGATCCCACTCCCCTCCGCCTCCCAACACATATAACAAGCCATTTCTCCCCACCATCAAGCCCCCCTCCTCTGCTCCACTGCCCCCCCTCTCATGCCCACCCCCACAACCAGAACATCCGGACTACAGAACTCACCCTCCCCTCAGTACCATCCTTCAAATTTCTCGCCTTCAAAACCCCTCCCTCACTGACAGTTATCCTCATTTACCGCCCCCCTAAACCACACCCCTCCTTCCTCTCTGATCTCACTGAACTCCTAACCATTGCTTCATCCCTCTCCCCACGTCTGTTACTCCTCGGCGACCTTAACATAACAATTTTCCTCCCTTCTGGACAATTTCTCATTTACACAACATGTCACCTTCCCCACCCACGATAAAGGACACATCCTTGACCTTGTCTGCTCCACCAACCTCACAGTACTCGACCCCCACCCCTGCCCCTTTCCCCTCTCTGACCACAAACTCATACAGTTCACCACCGCCTCCCCCGTCCGCCGCCCCCCCCATCCAGGAACATCACTTTCCGTAATTTACGCTCTGTTGATCCCCAGCACCTCTCCGACCTGCTATCCTCTACTCTCCCCCTGGACTCGAACCTCAGCTCACCCGATGATCAACTCAACCACCTTAATTCAACCCTACTCGCCTCCCTCAATAGCTTGGCCCCCCTCAAAAGGAAAAATGTCACTTTTTTATAACCTCCTCACCCTGGTTCACCCCTGCACTCCGTAAACTGAAGCAAACCGGCCGCCAGCTTGAACGCCTAACCATGAAATCATCCCTCACAGTTCACCATGATTCCTACAAACTCCATCTCACTACCTACAGAGACGCCCTCAATGCCGCAAAATCTGCTTACCTCTCCACTATCTTCATCGACCCCTCCCGTAACCCCAGGACCCTCTTCTCCACCGTCAACAAGCTCCTCAAACCCCGTGCTGACACCCTCTCTTCCTCCACTTCCACATGCAGTTCATTTCTCCAGTTTTTCTCTGACAAAATCACTGCCATTAATCACTCCCTATCCGCTGCATCTGTCACAAAAACATCTCCCCCAACATCCACCGCCACAATTCCTCCCTCCATCTCCCTTGACCTCCCGAGCCCTCCTCCCCACGGCATTCTCTCCCAGTTCACTCTGGTTACCCCCCCTGAAATACTCCAACTGATCAGCTCCTCCAAACCCACAACCTGCTCGCTTGACCCTCTACCCACCCCTCTTCTGAAGTCCTGCCTCCCCGTCCTTTGCCCCTACATTGTCAACCTTTTCAACTCCTCCCTGTCCCAAGGAACCGTTCCCTCTGCCTTCAAAACTGCTGCTGTCACTCCCATCCTCAAGAAACCCGGTCTGGATCCCTCCTCCCTCAGTAATTACCGCCCCATCTCCAACCTCCCCTTTCTCTCTAAAACAATAGAACGCATCATCTCCAAACAACTCCACCGCCATCTAAAAAAAAAAGACCTTTTTGAACCCCTTCAGTCTGGTTTTCGTCCTCACCACAGCACAGAAACGGCACTCATCAAAGTCCTCAATTCCCTCCTCACCTCTGCTGACACCGGTTCCCTCAACATCTTCATCCTCCTTGACCTGAGTGCAGCCTTCGATACCGTGAGCCACACCATCCTGCTTACCCGACTCCGGGATATCGGTATCGAAGGTACTGCACTCAGGTGGCTCCAGTCCTACCTCTCCGACAGATCCCACTTCATCTCCCTCAACAATCACTCCTCTACCACAGCTTCAGTCACCCAAGGTGTTCCCCAAGGTTCAGTACTCGGCCCCCTCCTCTTCATCATCTACATCCTCCCCCTTGGTCAGATTCTCCGCCATCACAACCTGGACTTTCACTGCTATGCTGACAACACACAGATCTACCTCAGCACCAAATCCCCCCACAACCCCCCTCTCACACACATCGAATCCTGTCCGACTGCAATAAAATCCTGGATGCAACACAACTTCCTCAAACTCAACAGTAATAAAACTGAACTCCTCCTCATCGGCTCCAAATCCACCCTCAGCAAAACCCCCAACCTGACACTCACCATCGATGGCACCCCTGTTTCCCCCTCCACCCAGGCACGCAACCTTGGCGTGATATTCGACCCCACCCTCTCCCTCGACCCCCACATCCGCCAAGTTGTAAAAACCTCATTTTCCCACCTCCGCAATATCGCCAAACTCCGTCCCTCTCTCACCCGCCCCGCAGCTGAGCGACTCATTCACGCCTTCATCTCCTCCCGCCTTGACTATTGCAACTCACTCCTCTTCGGCATCAGCACAACATCCCTCAACAGACTCCAGCGTGTCCAGAACGCAGCCGCCAGACTCCTCACCCACACCAAATCATGGCATCACATCACCCTGGTCCTCAAAGAACTCTACTGGCTTCCCGTCTCACACCTCATTCACTACAAACTCCTGGTCCTCACCTATAAAGCCCTCCACCATCTGGCCCCCCCTACCTCACTGACCTCCTCATCCTCTACCAACCACCCCAGTCCCTCAGATCCACCTCAGCCGGTTTGCTCTCAATCCCCAAGGCCAAACTCCGGAGCTTCGGGGACAGAGCCTTCTCTGTGGCAGCCCCGAAGCTCTGGAACTCCCTCCCCCAAGACCTCTGTGAGTCTGATTCCCTCACCCTGTTCCAGTCCCGTCTCAAAACCCACCTCTTCAACTCTGCTTATCCTTAAACCCGCCCCTCCCCCCTCTGAACCAACATCCTCCTGACTGCTTTTCTGTTTTTGTTTTGTTTTTGTTTGTGTTTTTGTTCTTGTTTTGTTTGTCGACCTGACTCATATTGTAAAGCGTCTTTGGGTCTAGAAAAGCGCCATATAAATCCCATTTATTATTATTATTATTATTATTATTATATATATTGAAGTGACTTGTAGCTTTATCAACGTCTGCATGTAATCAACAACTGACTGCCAATCAAATAAAGAAAGTACAATTCAAAAACAACAATATTTATTGTCAATTAACATTGAACTATACAGATATACAGTAAATACTGTGGATATGTGTAATGTTCCTCTCTGGCTGCATTTAAAAATAAAATAGAGAAAATAAATAAAATAATTTTTTGAAAATATGTGCATCTTAAAGTGCTTGATTTTAGATAAATAAAATAAAGTTTAGCAGCAGCTTGAGTTTCCCTTTTTCTTTGTTAACCGTTTCACATCATGACTTAACAGTTTCAGACGATTATAGAACAATATCAGTCTTTACACATCATAACAATTGAACAGTTTTAAAGTTTCTCTTTATTTCCCTCTTATATTGCAGTCCCTCACTCACTTTTTTTTAAGTTCAGTGTGAGAATTGAGTTTGAGCTTGTCCTGCCAGGAGTTTGTAAATCTGGGCTGAAATGGTGTCAGGGCCATTCTCATACACACATGCAGGTGCTCATTAGTTACAGTGATGCAAACACAGGTATGGTGAAAAAAGAGAGAACTATTCAAAGCAGAAAAAAAACAGCGTAATATACCATCTGAAAAAGGCTTTTGCTATAATGCTTCAATTAACTAGCTATTCTTTATAATATACTCAGAGCAATAGGAGACAGAGATGTGAAGTTATAAATCAAGGGTTTTTATTATTATTTACAGCAGGGGTGGGGAACCTTTTTCCTTTCAATTTTTACAAAATCCTCCGAGGGTCGTACAAATGATTGAACTCAACCTCTGCTTAAAAAAACTAAAATCACAGCCCATTCATTTCGCCTTTCTTTCATGCTGTGCAAAGAAAAAGCAACCAATCCAGATATCTCACCGAGACTCACGTATGCATGCATGTGCACGGTGTGGCATGACCACCAAAACAGAAAGATATGGACACAAGATGTGGGCAAATGTATTTAGTAATCCTATCCATGATTTAAGTGGGGAGGGAGGGGAACCTAAGCTCCTCTAGGGGGGTCCGGGGGCATGTTCCCCCGGGAAGATTTTTTTTTAAATATTGAAGTTAAAAGAATCAATCTGGTGCACTTTGAGAGCAACATGAAGAGATCTATGGATACATCTTTCAACACCCATATGAAACAGAACTGTAAGCAGATTTTTCTTTTTGGATATTTTACAAATCACTCCCCTTTTAAACTCTATTCTGGTTGTTTTTAACAACTTTTGTGTTACTGTCATATAGTATTTTATACCTGTTTTTAATTTAGTCTCATAAATAACTATAATGATCATATCAAGGTGTGCCTTAACCTCACTGAGCTGAGGTTATTTGAGCCTCTCAGGAGAGAGCTCTCTTCCACCTGGTGGTAGAAAAGCTCTTTAAATTCGTTAGCATAGCTAGCTAACCAGATGCTAATAACAACAGATCGCCACTGTGCTTACAACTAAAGACACAGCGGCATATGTACGGCTTATTATGGGTACTGCAATATTTGAAGGGCTGGAGCGGCGTTCCGGTGCTCTCTGTCAGCACTCCTTTCAGAGGAGACATATACCACGTGAAGAAGACACGTTACGCTCGTGTTGTGTTCAAGGAACCTGTCCTTGGCCAGGAAAAACAGGTACTCGCTTGTTTAATTATTTTTGCGGTCTAGATTTCTTCTTCTTTTTTGAAGTGAGAAGTTGTCCGTCTTTCAGACTGACGGACGGACTCCCCAACCCCAAAACGAAAACTCTTCGGTTCTCCACGAATTACACAAGTCACCCAAATCAACGTTCAAAAAGCGGGAGGTGCCGAAAAATCCCCTATTAATGTATTGATTATAGCTCCGTATCCGGACCGCGGTCCGCCTGTTGCCGACCCCTGCCCTAGGAGGAGTTCGCAAGAATGTGCTGAAAATGACGGAATAACTATATCCGAGTAGTTTGGAGTAATTTGCGACATGTAAATCGTCAAAAATTGTGTATTCGCTGTTAGCTTACGACCTCCACGATTGAGCTATCAAAAATGTTCTTCTCAATTTAGCATCATATTGGATAGGGGCTGAACGTGTCCTGGATTGGAATTTTTCCGATCATTCCCCTAGGAGGAGTTCGCAAGAATGTGCTTAAAATGGCTGGAACACGCACATTTTTCAAAATGGCCAACTTTGTCGGGGGCGGGGCTAATGGAAGCAAATTAGAAATATGTCCGCAATTCCATGAGGAATGTCTGTGCCAAAATTCGTGAAGTTCTGAGAAACTATATGTGAATACCACACAATAGGGGGCGGGGCGCTAGTGAGCAGTTTTTTTGAAAAATTACGTATTTTTTTTACATTGTCGAAAAAGTCGTGGGCTTTGACGTGTGTCCCAAGTTTTGTGTCCGAAGCTGATTTTATGCTTTCTTAATGTAAAAAAAACGGTATAGGCCACGCCTACATTCTGCATTTGTTACGACACTTTAAATCTCAGTTCATAGTCATCCCCAGAGAATATGTAAAACAAATTCGTCCAAATAGTCCAAAATGAAAATGGTTTTGGTGTGCCTATTTCCCAAGACAGACTGAACCTATCCACCAAAATCGGTGGTGAATGGATACATTGTTGATGAGTTATGAGCATTTATTTCTAAGCCCCGCCTTTTTGCGAGTACGTTTTAATTCATGGCGGAAATATTTATTGTTTGAACATGCTCATCTCCTAGGGCAGGGGTCCCCAACTCCCGGTCCGCAGACCGTTACCGGGCCGCGGAGGTGTTACTGCCGGGCCGCGAAATAGCTGTGAGTTTATCGTAATATTTGCAGAATTATAAATACGTCTTCATCTTATGCGGCTTTCACTGTCAAAAGTTTTTGCGACTGGAAACACGCATTACAGACTGATAAAGGACTGCTAAGACATCAAATCAAATCAGGTTTTATTTATAAAGCACATTTTAAAACGATTTTTGGTCTGGACCAAAGTGCTGTACATGCAAATAATAAATAACACATTACTACATTCGCAAAGAACAGAAGACAATAAATTACCACAATAAATATAAAAATCCAACACAGGGAATTGTCCGTAGTAATACTCTGCTCGGACTAGAATGCCAGGGAGAAGAAGTGAGTCTTTAGTTTTGTTTTAAAAACCCCTGGGCCGACCTCATATGGAGGGGCAGAGTGTTCCAGAGCCTGGGAGCAGCTGCTGCGAAGGCTCGGTGCCCTCGGGTTTTGAGCCTGGTCTGGGGCACTACCAGCAGTAGCTGTTCAGCAGACCTTAAGGCTCTGGCTGGGGTGTAGCGCTGGAGGAATTCAGCTATATAGGCCGGAGCCAGCCCATTTAGTGCTTTACAAACAAATAAAAGGAGTTTAAAATCAATTCGGAACCGAATTGGAAGCCAGTGCAGTGAGGCCAGAATTGGGGTAATGTGGTCACGCGTTTTGTGGCCAGTAAGAAGACGTGCTGCAGGCGTCTAATTGAGGCCTGGTCCATACCCACATACAGACCGTTGCAGTAATCCAACCTTTACAAAGGCGTTGATAACCCTTTCCAAGTCTTTAAAAGATAAAAACGACTTGGTCTTAGCCAATAGTCGTATTTAATAAAAAAAAAAAAAAAGAAGAAGAAGAAAAAAGCAGGTTTTAACCACGCTGCTGACCTGTTTATCAAATTTAAAAGTGCTATCGAAGGTCACTCCAAGGTTCTTGACAGAAGGGAGGATGTTTTTTTTTTTAGGGAGCCCAGAGTATCAACTGGGGAGGCTGGAGGTTGAGGTCCAAAAAAGATGACCTCAGTCTTACTCTCGTTTAGGTTGAGGAAATGTTGGCTCAGCCAGGATTTGACCTCTGTCAAGCAGTCCATCAATATCTGTAAAGAGTTTGCATTGGAATTGAGAGGCAGATTGATTTGTACATCATCTGCATAACAATGGAAGGGGACATTGTGTTTTGTAAGGTTGAACCCAGGGGCAGTATGTAAAGTAGAAAAAGGATGGGGCCCAGAATCGAGCCTTGGGGAACCCCACGGGTAAGAGGGGCTTTGGCAGAGGAGAAGGAACCCAGCTGCACTGAAAAGCTACGGTCTGTCAGGTAGGACCTGAACCAAGCAAGGGCAGAGCCTGTGATGCCAGCGGACTGTTCAAGCCGTGACAACAGGATGCTATGGTCCACAGTGTCAAATGCAGCTGTCAGGTCTAACAGCACCAGGACAGCTGGGCTACCTGAGTCGGCGGCTAGGAGCAGATCATTAAAAACTCTTAAAAGGGCTGTTTCAGTGCTGTGCATGGGTTTAAAGACCCTGTGAAGTGTGCACCTGTGCATGATCTGTTATGCTAATACGTATAGTAATGACCAAAATTGTCCATTGGAACCCATATCAAAAGATGTTGGAATAGCAACGAATTTGACGAGTTTTGAATTTTCCGGGGAAATCTGCAGTCGACCTTCGTGGGCGTGGCTTGCGATCTACTGCGTGACGTCACGAGATGGACGCCGCCGCACTGTTTACATTCACCACCGTTCATTTTTTCTCTTTTTCAAAGTCGAATTTCTCAACGTTTTTGAGCTAGTATTTTCCTGGAAAGTGTGTCGGAGTCGACTGGAAGTGATTGCCAATCGAGAAAACCTGACTGCTGGCTGTAGTAATGTCAAGTCTGCCGAAGTGGCGATGTTTCTGTTCCCAAAAGATGAAGGTGAGCCTGGCTGGTGTCATTGTTTCGTAGATTCTTTGATTGATCATGATAAATAAAGGCCACTGGTCGATTCGAGAGAGAGAGAAAGAGAGACTGAGAGAGTTACAGGGTTGTTGTTAGCATCTGGTGCTAGCTCGGAGCTAACGGAGATTAGCTGTTTCAACAATAAGGAGAGGGAGAGTGCTCTCCTGTGGGACTGAGAGAGATAACGTCAGCTCAGGGAGGTAAACTGTAGCCTAAGTTATCTCAGTGGGTTTGGTCATCTATGTAAACAAATATTTCCATCTATGTAATATTAGTTGTATAAAATAGGTTAAGAAATCCTTCCAATGTTTTTTGATTATTGAAATATATGTTTCATATGAGTGTTGAGAGCTGTATCCATAAATCTCTTAATGTTGCCCTCAAAGTGCACCAGATTGATCACTTTTCTCATCTATCCTGTCCAAAAAGCTGTCCAAATCAATCATTTCTCTCACACTAGTATCACTTTCCAGAGTCTCCGCCATGTTTACAATCGCAACTGGGTACATCTTGTGACGTCACAGCCACTATCGTCTGCAACTTCCGTTAGGCTCAGACGGCAAAATTAATAATTCATTCATTCATTAATTATGAATTATTAAAAATTATTTTAGCTATGAACAGGCACAATGGTATGTAAGGAATGAAACTGCCATTTCATTTTGGTGCAAAAACATGCACTTCACTGGGCCTTTAAAGCCAGACTGAAACTTTTCATGGATTCCATGCGTGGTTAAAAAAGACTGCAGCTGGGCATAGACTACTCGCTCCAGAACTTTGGATAAAAAAGGTAGCTGGGAGATGGGCCTAAAATTTGCGAGAATTGAAGGGTCGAGATTTTTCTTTTTAAGTAGTGACTTTACCACGGCATGTTTGAAGGCAGCTGGGACACATCCTGAGCCAAGAGAGGTATTTAATAGTAATAAAATACTTGCTCCAACTGAATTAAAAACATCTCTGAGAAGGCGAGAGGGAATGCTATCTGAGCTGCAGTTTTGTCGGCCGCAGGTGCTTGACCACATCCGAGAGAGAAGAGAGGGATACAGGCTCAAAGTGGTCGAGGACAGCAGGGCACAGGAAAGGAGCAGGATCTGGGGTAGCACTGGTGTGGGCTAGCCTAAGAGCAGATACTTTTTCGATAAAAAATGTAAGGAACTTATCACAGAGAGTAGTCGATGGCACAATTGGAGAAGCATCACCGGGATTAATGATCGAGTTGAGGACATTAAAAATAACCTGAGGTTTATGGCTGTTTTTGGAGATTAACAGAGAAATGTGCTCTGTTTTGGCTGCTTTGACTGCCGTCTGGTAGTCGGAAAGACAAGCACGAAGGATTTCTAAGGAGACATGGAGTTTATCCTTTTTCCATTTTCTCTCTGTGCGCCTGCAAGTGCGTCTGAGGGCACGAGTACTGTCATTTAGCCAAGGCTCTGAGAGAACTTTGGTGCGTCTAAGCATAAAAAGAGCAACAGAATCCAAAATTTGTGTACATGTCGAGTCAAACATGGAGATAAGCTCATCAGCATTAAAAGCACAGTTCACATCTAATTTACAGATCAGGGAAACATTAAAAACATCAGAAAACTGTGAGGCAGTCAAGGGGTTAATCGAACGCAGACGACGTGCGGGAGCACGTGATTCGACTCCTGCGGAAGGGATCGAGGTTGTAAACAGAACCGGTAAATGGTCTGAGATACGCGTTGTTACACAGATTTCATCCACAGATACAGACAGTCCAAACGATAATACTAAATCTAAAGTGTGTCCTTTTTCGTGTGGCCAGCTACGGACTGAATGAGACCGAATGGACGATACACGACTGCGCAGAGTATAGGCGAGGATGGGTTGAGTTCAAAAAGCTGCAACTCAAAGCTAGCATAGCTAGTTACAGGGTGAAGCAATCGGCATTGGAGGCTAGCTCTAAACACTGATGCTATTCCCCCACCGTGGTACGGGGGGAGCTGAAGAATGTACAGTCAGGAGGAAGAAGTTCAGAGAACGGTGTATACTCGCCAGCGTGGACCCAGGTCTCCGTCAGAAACATAAAATCCAGATCACGAGAGGTGAAGAAGTCATTTAGCAGGAATGTTTTGTTTGCTATCGACCTAGCATTTAGCAAAGCCATGCAAATTTTTTGCTCCGGGCCGGCCGAAGGTGTAGTGCGTCTCAACGGACGAAGATGTGCGTGTTGAACGCTGCGCGGCCCGGGAGCAGGACGGACAGGAGGAGCTGCCAGCGGGCCCAGCAGAGGACATAGCTCCGGAAAGACAGGGCGAATCCATCGATCCCTCAAATGGTGTGCAGCGGGAGGGCCATGACATCCGAGGCGTGGATAAGTCCCAGACGAAGCCGTCAGGTATGCCTTTAGATGGACCAGTGCACCACCACGCTTTCCCCGACGTCTAAAGCGCTTTCGGTGAGGCAGGATGCAGGGAAACCGGCGCAGGTAGTTTGGAATATCCGACAGTAGAGGGGGGGGGGGACGAGTTATGGTTGCCAGATGTAGGTTTGGGCAGCAGTATACACTCCAATGAGGGTCTGAGGTGGAGGAGGGCTTGGCGATCATAGCAGAGCAGAGACATTCTGACACATAAAACAAAAGTAGGATCGCTAAAGGCAGAGAGCTGAGGGGGCGGCGAGCCGACACAGGCGCCATCTTGGAAACTCAGTCTACAGGTCACAGCTGTACGGTTTCTCTCTCATAAGACATGAGACATGACAAGACATGCCGCATCAAAAGAACACATTTCATGTGAGAGTTTGTGGAGAGAGAGACAGATACGCGAGGAAACAAATAAGGAAATTAGTACTTTGGTGCAGATCAGCTGGCACGGAACCGTTATTACGTTTCAGCTGTCGTTGATATTATAGCTTTTTTAGTTGTCAACCAGCTCCCTCTCAGAGGTGACCATGATTCACTCCACAGCATGTCCGAGTCAGGCAGTGGGCTCTTCCTATCGCTGTTTGAGTATACGCTGCACAAAGATGCAGAGTTGGCCAAAAATTATGTTCTAAGTTAGCTTGGCTAGGTGAAAGGATGCACCTGCAGTGCATAGGAAAATAAACCATGCCCAAGGCGGTAGGGCTGTAACGATACACTAATCTCACGATACGATACGAAACACGGTATTGAGCTCACGATACGATATATATCACGATATTCAGCCAACGATACGATTCAATACGATTCGATATAATTCGATACACTTACATCATTTTCTGAAAGATTTTAAAGGAACAGTGTGATTTTGGTGACATCTTGTGAGTTTTCCATTGACTTGGATTGAATTAATTCAACTGAAAACTGAAAGCATCAATTATACAATATATGGCTCTGACTAGACAGAGAGTCTACAGCTTGCAAATGCTGGACAAAATGACTCAAAAGATGTGGTGAGAAATTTGTTTCATTTATTGAAACAGTGCCAACTGTAGTTTACAAGCCTTTGAAACGTAAGTACATAAAGTGCAGTATCACAATGAACAATGGAGAATTAAAAGGTGCAGCAGGTGGCCTGTTCTGAACAGATTCTTTTACAGCATTTTTAGCTGAACACAGAATATGAGGTAGCCAATAATTCAAGTCACTAAGAACAACATTTAATGTAAAATGTACCTGCCAATAATTCAAGTCCAAAGGAGTAACATTTAAGCCAAAAACACTAAACAGAAAGGCTCATCTCTACATAACTGCATCTACATTGTCTTCAGATTTTTGTTCAGGAATATAATCTGATCAACGTGGTCTGGGAGAAGTGCACTTCTCTGAGCAGTGACGATGGCCCATTCCCAAACCGCCCCCTGCCCCCTACACCCTACCCCTCCGTTTGCGCGTAGACGCGGAGGGTCCGCCTACGAGTGTGGAGCGGTGTGGAGGGGGAGTGGGCTATCAAGCCCTCAAACAGCGAGTCTGCAGCGGTGCTGACTTGAGACCGGTCTCTACCTGACCGGAGTCACGCTGTGTGTGTCCGCTGCTGTCAAGCTGTTAACAAGTAGTTCCAGCAAACATCCACTGATAAACTGCGATGTTAACAACCTCATGATAACCTCATATGTTTTAACTTAGGATCATACCTGTGTTTAGTCTAGGAAAAGGTAAATGTGTGCATTTTATTATAAAGTTTTGTATATTTACAGACCGTTGCAAAAACTAAGAAGCTTATAAACATCAGGTTTAAAACTAAAAGAGCTTTGAAACACAATGAAAGATGTTAGGAGTTTTATTTGAGTTAATAATTTAAACTTTTTGTCTAAGAGATGCTGATTTGAAACCGTTGTTACATACAGTTACGGCATTTCCTGTTTCTGCCGGAGAGAGGGGAGGCCGTCCCAAAGCTTGCTGCTGTATTTACTCCCTCCATCTGATAGGAGGGAGCCTCGTTAAGCTGCGAGTGTGGCTACAGACGGAGTTCACTCCGTCGAGGGAGTGGTTTGGGATTGGGCCGATATCTCCGGCGGTAGAGAAGACCCTCTCCAGTGTGGTTAATGTTTGCCGCCATTCTCCTGAACCGCTTCGCACTCACTGCGAGAAGAAGACACCGGCGTCTGTGTATCTAGAAATGCTCTACAGCAGTGGTACTCAACCTTGTCCTAATCAGGAGCCACATTGACGAAAAAATATTTTTGCTAGAGCCACAATCCAAAAACGCTCCTTTCCTCCCTGAAACCTTTATGCATTTGAGAATATGGATAATAGTAATATGTTACTTAAGAATGAAAAGCATAATGTACAGTGCAATAACTGTGATTTCTTATTTTCACTGCAACCACAAAACACACAAAACAACAGATAACAGACAGCATGTTTACTGATAATCACAGTCCATATAACAGCAGATTATACACAGCAGGGGTTGTCAGAAGAGTAATGTTGACCTTACTTCACACTCAATGTGATTTCTGACACTCCTTCTGCCGCACAAGTGATTTGAAGTCGGGCTCTGCGCTGGAAACGGCGATCCGGAGGGCCTCTGTTGTGTGCTGCAGACTCAATCTGTTTCGGTTGCGACATTTTATTTTTGTGAGCGCAGAGAATGCTGCTTCACACCGGTATGTGGACGGAAACATTGAGATGATGCGTCTTGCCAGTCTGGAGATATTTGGTAGATGCCCCACCAGTTTCCAAAAGTCCACGACATCTGTAATCCGAAATTGACGCTGATGTTCATCTGAGCTCTTTAACTCCACGAACTCCATTTGAAGCTGCACAAGTCCGAGCTGGTCGCTTATTTGCTTCATTTCATTGACTTCAATCAGGAATGGGTTTTTCACAAGTAGAAAAATATTGCTATGGTCCTTGAAGTCGTGGAATCTGGATGTGTAGTTTTGCTTGAGCTCAGTTAGCACCTCACAGAATTGAGATTGACAGGTCAGGAGAGCGTCTGCATGCCTCGCCATCACTTTCTGCACGGTGGGGAAGAAACGGTAATCAGAACCACGGACACTTTGGTCGAGTACATCCAGTTTGTCAGAAAATACTTTGACAGCCGTGTAGAGCTCATACACGGTCTTGTTTCTTCCCTGCATCTTGAGATTAAGTTCGTTCAAGTGCTGCGTAATGTCACACAGGAACGCAACAGACAGCACCCACTCTTTATCATCCAAAAAGGAAAATCGGGAAGTCTCCCCTTGGCCGACAATGAAGGCTTTCAGGGGTTCAATCAAGTCCATTAAATGTGCAAGCATACGTCCTTTAGACAGCCATCTGATCTCGGTGTGTAACACCAAATCTCCATAGTGAGTGTCAAACTCCTCACACAGCAGTTTAAAATTTAAGTGGTTTCTTGCACGGGCCCTGATATAATTAACCACTTCGATTACATTTGCCATCACTTCATTCAGACATTTGAACTTAGCAAACAAGGCTTGTTGATGCACAATACAATGGTATGAGAAAATACCCTCAGCAGCAACCCCGCCGTTTTTAAGCGTCTCTTTCAGCAAGGCCACGGCTCCGTTCCTCTTACCAAGCATCGCCGGTGCGCCATCTGTCGTGAATGCTGTGATTTTTTCTGGGCCAATGTTAAACTTCTGTAATGTTTCCAGCACAGCGTTTTTTATTTCAATGCCCGTTGTTCCATTTTTCAGTGAAACCAATGTCTGATGCCCTCCTAGCTACAGTAGAATCCGACAGTTGCATTTTTTTGGCCTCTCGTTCCAGGTCTTTTTTCTCAGGAAACAACGTTGAACAAGCCAGCAGTATGCAGTCCTTCACCATTTCTCCATCAGTATATGGCTTCATCTTTTTCCTCAGTTCATGTGTGATTTTGTAGGATGCCTCTGTCGCTCTTTCACTCGTATTAGTGTGGAAAAAGGTTTTTTGAGCAGTTCGGTTCTGTTTGAGTCTAGCCAGCTTTTCCGCCCTCAGCTCTCCACCTTTCGGAAAGTCGGTACTAAACTTCGGGTGTTTTGTGTCGTGATGGCGCTGCAAATTGGACCTTTTTAAATTGTGAAATGATGTTGTCACAAAGCAGGCAGGTGCATTTTCCCGAACCGGTGGAGACGAAGAAAAACTCCAGTTCCCAGTCCTCTTTAAATGTTCGATATTCCTCTTCATATTTCCGTTTAGTCGTAGCCATTTTTGCATAGTGCTGTATAGTTTTCCCAGTGTGACGTAGCAATTATCTCGCGCGAAACAATCAGAGCGCGAAACCTGACATAATATTTGATTGGCTATTCAGAGGGGGAGGGGCGACGACTGATGTGTGACTTGTGAGTGATAATGAAATGTTGATGAATTCTTCTGACTTTGTTTTTCGTTTTTCAAAGATTTTTTTTTTATTTTTTATTTTTTAAGTGGGACTTAAAAGAGCCGCAGTTAGTCTTAAAAGAGCCGCATGCGGCTCGCGAGCCGCGGGTTGAGTATCGCTGCTCTACAGCGACACTAGCGGCTCGGCTGGCTGACGTAACCGCTCTTCATGCAAAGCGAACGGGGGGGAATGGGCAGCGAGCAGAGTGCCAGGCGGAACACGGGGGATTTGAATGGGAGTTAATGTATCGATACCCGCGGCTGAAATATCGATACTTTCTCGGGAAACAAAATATCGATATATATCGCAGGATCAATTAAATTGCACAGCCCTACAAGGCGGGCTAAACAGTTCATCGTCTCCGTCTCTACTAATTCTCTCCGAGTGCAACGATGAGGAAGCTGCCATCCTTAACCAGTGTGCCTTGCTCGTGATTTACCAGTGTTTGTTCTGCCACGCACACAATGTTTCAAAAGTGGTTTCTATGTTTCCCTTTATTTGTTTATGTATTTGCGATAAGTGTGCGTCTTTACGCAATGCTGTTGGCCTTGCTGTTTGATATATATTGTGCCGCAGGTCCGCAGCACGTGACGGTTTTGTGTGCCCTCCATTGTTGGGACTAACGCGTTACAAAGTAACGCCGTTATTTTTGGCAGTAACTAGTACTCTAACGCGTTATTTTTTAAATTCAGTAACTCAGTTACCGTTACTACATGGTGCGTTACTCCGTTATTTTTTTGTATATAGTCTCGGCTCCCAGACGTTGGTGAGCGGCGCCAACAGCGAGGCGAACAGAGATGAGAACCATACTTGCCAACCTTGAGACCCCAGAAATCGGGAGCATTTCAAAACCGGGGCGGGGGGGGGGCGGGAATTGCCGGAGCTGTATTAGATTAACATTCACATGCTTATTGTAGTTGTAAGTGGAGCATATGTGTGGGCTGGACCTGTATTTTACAGGAAAGGTGTGAGCAGAGGGTAGAGTTGTCGATTCTTGTTCAGTTTTCTGTGACTGCCTCACCCTCTCAGACTTTCAGTTGCGTGCGCTACTAAAGAGACGCGCTACCATGGAAACCAAACAATGGTGTAGCTGTATTAAAGTCCGGGTGGAAACAGTCCTGAGTAAATCTGATTTTGTCAGAAATCGGGAGAAATGCGGGAGAAATATGACCCCGGGAGGAAACCGGGAGAGGGCATTGAAATCGGGAGGGTTGGCAAGTATGATGAGAACTGTACTTAAGTACAGTACTTAGATACTTCCTGTGTCACATGCGGAGACGCGCTGTGGGCGTGTTTGTGTGTTTACCAACAAGACTATCATGGCGGCTGCGGAGCTCAAGTCGAGTTTCTCCGCCTGAAGATATTCTCACTATTTCACTTTTGTCGAGCACAAAGAAAAGAACGTTTTAGTTAAATGTAAGTTGTGTCTTGGCGGGTCAAAGATGCTATCTACTGCCCAAAACAGCAATTCAAATATGTTGAAACATCTGCAGAAACAACATGCTGGGACGAAGCTAGTACCCTAGCTAAGACCACAGACCCAGACTCATCCGACGCCACTCCACCTCCACCTAAGCAACAGCGGCTGGATTTTAACCGAGGGATTGCTAGCCAGGGAAAAGTTGATAAAGCCATTGCACGGTATGTTGTAGAACACATGCAGGCTATTTCTACTATTTCTATTGCTATTTCTTGATCAACAGATTGTATTATTCTCCAATGCAATAACAGTACTGAAATGAAGGCTATAAGGGCATTAATGGAAGCCCTTTTTTTAAGTAACTAATGCGTTACTGTTCACAGTAATGCGTTTTGGGTGTAAGTAATCAGTAAAGTAACGTGATTTACTTTTTAAATGAAGTAACTAGTAATGGTAACTAGTTACTGGTTTTCAGTAACTAGCCCAACACTGGTACCCTCCCATGAAAATCATATGCCCTCCCTTTAGATTTGTTCTGGCACCGGATCTGGAGCCCAGTGTGCTCTGATTGGTCGAGAAGCTGACAGGCTCGTTGCTGCTCGCACACACACAGACACACACACTGCTGCGAGCTGCTGCAGGAGCAGACAGGCTTGGCGATACAGCTAGAACAAGCGAAATTCATCCTGAGCACACACAAACACTCACAGCCGAAGTAAAAACAATAAGTGTGGCTTAATATTGAGTAAGAAAAAGGTTTATAACGCTGTGAGCATGGGTCTGCGGAGAGCATTTCTCCGCGATCCCAACGTAGTCCGAAAAACGTTAACCCATTTAAACAGTCGTAGGTAGATACCTTGTTTGTTTTAAACATCATAAATACACAAACAACAATGAATACAGGTTGTGTACCCGAATCTCCCGCTGGTCCAAACAAAGCAGGAGTAGTGTGTTTGTGTGTTGCATGTAGCAGGGGCATGTGTGCAAACTGCCCCGCCCCCTCGCACACAGACGGGAGAGAGAGATCTCTCGTCTCGATTAGAAAGATCGAAAATACTAAAAATAATCATAGATGCATTTTTGAAGAAAAAAAAGCGCATTTGCGTACCAACATTGGGAGAGAGAGGAGAGAGAAGAGAGAGATATTTGCGAGATGCATATGAACTCAGGGCCGGCCTGTAGCACTGGCTAGATGTTCGCCTAGGGCGCCACATCTGGGGAGGCACTGTGCTGGCAGGTCTGGGAGGGGAAAAAACATTTTTGACCGTTGGCGCTCTTCCGAATTTTCGGCCTTGATGTAACAATATTCATAATTAAGTAAATGTAACACCCTTTTCACCCCGGTTACACGTTTAATTTGCCCTGTACGATGGGCGCTGTACTTGATGAAAATGGGGGATGTTGGCTTATCTGGCGCCCGCAGCTCACAGCCAAAATGCGAGTGAGTGAGCGAGGGAGAGAGAGAAGGGCGCACCGCCCGGTACCAGCGCTGTTGTTATTAGAATCTGGTGCTAGCTGCTCTAACGTATATAAGAAGATGTTTCTACAATAATGTGGAGGGAGAGTCCTCTCCAGTCAGACTGATAACTACAGCTCAGTGAGGTAAAGGACTCTTAGTCTAAGTTCAAACGGTTTGGTCACAATTTATGTAAACACATATTTCCAAGGCACTCCTTTATAATTATTGGGATAAACAGGTTTGAAATCATTCCAATGTATACTATAGGACAGTAACCAAAAATATCCTTTAAAACTGGAGAGATACACAAATAAAATAAGTTACATTCATTTGTTATTGGCTATGGTAGGTTATTGGTTATGTTCACATACTTATTTGATTACATCCACTTGTCTAAGATGACAACAGAGACCTTCGACCCAAAAACAGCTGTTGACTTGTGGATGCAAGCAGCTAATCGCAGACTCAACCAGAGAGAAAGTAGTAGGCCTACATCATCAGCTACCATGTCTGACAGAAAGGAAGACAGTGAGGAGAACAGTCAGGAGGGTATTGATGACAGCTTGTAGAATTACTGGTCGGGCTAATGTTGTCTTGTGTTCACCTCTGCATGTGTGTTCAGTGCCGTGTGTCTGGCAAATAAAGTCAAGACCTCCTGAAAAGTTACGGTTTATTTCATTTTAAGGATGAGCACCAAGCAACATCTCCAGGTGCTCCTTTGAGAACCAGGGCAAAAAAGTTATGTGCACCCCTGGATATAATGTTTGTGTAGCATAATAAATATGACATATCGTTCTTCAGTGCCCTACGCTGTATATATCCGGCATGAATCGCTGAAAGGTTTTGGGAAGCTTTGTTTCGTGAAAGCCTGGCAGAGGGTGCGGCCATAGCTTCGGGCGTGGCTACTGGGTATCCCCACGTCAGAGTACCCAGGAAGTAAATGAGAAATCTCCAACGAGGCGTTTTGGGAAGGTATTTTCTGTGTTAGAGTTTTAATCGCTACAGGGTGTACTTTGAGGGGTTTTGACTAGGGATGGGTACCATGCCCCGGTATTAAATGGGCCCCGGGGCTGAATTATTAAAGACTGTGGTACCGTTAAGCTCCGACGTTATCGGTACTGGAGAGATCTAAAAAATACGTCATATGTATTATTGCTACACAAAAATTATATTTCAGTTTTAGTGTTGCCAACTCCGTTTCTAATACGCAAAAAGACTGCAAAATGCATCCATGATTATTTTTTTGTATTTGCAATTTCTCTCCCCCGCCTGCTTGTGAGGGGGCGGGGCAGTTAACACACGCGGCTGCTACATGCAGCAACACACACACACACACACACACACACACACACACACACACACACGGAGGAGATGGTCGAGAGAACACGCTCCGAGGTTTGGTTAAACTTTACCTGTCTCGATGTGGACAATGCTCGTTGCCTAAAGTGCAATAAGAGTTTAGCATGTAAGGGCAGTAACATTTAGCAAAACTGCACCACATTCAGACGGAGGAATGCACCGCGTTCGACTGTCTTTCTAGTAGCTCTGTAGCCCCATCCACGAGTAACGTTTCCACGTCAGGTGTTATGTATGCTAGCAGCAACACACGGAGTTAACTAAATTGTACAAACATGGGTTAATGATTAGAGGTAACCGGGTTATTTATTTTGTTAGAGTTTCAGCTATTCTGTTTACAGTTTTGTCATCAGATTATCTAATACGATTTGTTAAAACGTTGTTTCTTTTGATGTGAAATATTATGTATTTAATTTAAATAAAAAGCAATGTTAGTTTTGTTCACAGTTTGTTTAGTTAGTTTGCTTCTTTTTTTTTTTACCAAAAGAACCGATAAGAGTACCTTTAAAAGACCAGACCGATAAGCGGATATCGATAAAAGTAGTAGTACCGTTAAAACCTTAACGATACCCATCCCTACATCTAAGCGTATTATGGGATGTCATCAAATGCCGTTGGCATGGCGACATATCAATCGCCATCAAGTTAGTTCAAAAGTTTGCAGTTCAAATATTCTGCTGCTTTTCCAAGCCTTTTTACTTTCTTTTCTTCTCTCATCACACATTCAAGCCCCCAGTGTTCATGTATCATTTCAATCTAAATTCTTCACTTTCTTCTTACACATTACATTTCAGCATAGTAATTCAGCATCAGCTTTTCAGCATAAAGCATTCCTACTAGCAATTTCTTCAGGAATTGCATTCTCTAGTTATACCCTACTGTCCTACCAGGGCATTGCGTTCCAAGAATGCAGGGTTGTTGGTTGTTCCTAGAGTCTCTAAAAGTACAATGGGAGCCAGAACCTTTTCTTATCAAGCTTCCACATTTGTGGAATCAGCTTCCAGTTTGTGTTCGGGCGGCAGACAGCCTATCCGTTTTAAGAGTACGCTTAAGACCTTCCTTTTTGATAAAGCTTATAGTTGATAAAATAATCGAATAAGAGTGCATTGACGTAGACATGTTGTGCCTCTTCACCTATACATTTGAGTTCTTACTCTTTTTCCTTACTGATGGTATGTCATTTGGTTGTGTGAAGACGGTAGAAGCAGGGAGAGGCATATACGTGCCTTGATCCCTGCCGAGTCGACGCACAACTGTTGATTGGTGTCAGTGCCCAAAAACTTTTTAGGAGCAATGCACTCATGGTATAGATGTGGCGCATACTTCTTAATTCCTACTCTTTACCCTCACCCTATCCTAAGGGAGTGCATGTACGTAGACACGTTGTGCCACTCCACCTCTGTTCCCTACTTCTTACCTACTACCTTTTTCCCTCAAACAATCCTAAGGGAGTACATGTACATAGACACGTTGTGCCTCTCCGCCTCTGTTCCCTACTTCTTACCTACTACCCTTTTCCCTCAACCTATCCTAAGGGAGTGCATGTACGTGGACACCTTAATCTAGCTGCTATAGGCTCAGACTGTCGGGACACCTTACTTCTTCCTTCTGTCTGTTTGTACCTGTGTACTCTCATGTTTCGATTAACCCAGCTTCCCCCACATTTCTTTTTGGTGTCTATATACGCCGGGATCCTGAGTGGTGGATGATCCTGTTGCTGTGGTCCTGTGCCCTGGATCCTGAGTTCTGGATTTGAGTCCTGGACTTCGAGTCGTGGCTGAACCTGTCTCTGCGGTCCTGCCTGACTCTCATCATACTACTTCCCTGATGACTCCCACAGAATTGTTGCCACCCTCGTGGATTCATCTTCTTCTTATAGACACATGCATTTCCAAACATTTGGTCGACCTACGCTGAAAAATGTATTATCTATTATCTCTTCGATTTACACACGGCCTGCATCTATTGCACGTCTGTCCGTCCTGGGAGAGGGATCCCTCCTCTGCTGCTCTCCCTGAGGTTTCTCCTATTTTCCCCTTTAAACTTTGGGTTTTTCTCTGGAAGTTTTTCCTTGTACGATGTGAGGGTCTAAGGACAGAGGATGTCGTATTGTCATACTGATATCCTGTACAAACTGTGGAGTCCACTGAGACAAATGTAACATTTGTGATATTGGGCTATATAAATAAACATTGATTGATTGATTGATATTGTCCAGCACAGGGAAGCCGTAGTAAAAAGAGAGAGCCCATCTCTATCTATAATTGTTAACAGACAATAAGAGTTGGCGGAATGTTTAGCTAAAGGGTTGTTGTAAGAGAAGCACAGAGACCAACAGGGATTCAATTTATGAATGTTGCCCAATTGAGATTCAAAGAAAATGTTTGTAATTGTAACATAAGAACATGTTGTTTGTTTTCATGTTTGAATCACCATGGAATTCACCTTGTCAGTGAAATGCTGCAAGGCTAGAACAACCGAAGATCTTTACACACAAATTATCAGCTTAAAGGCATCACTGGTTATCAACCCCTAATTTGAATTTGTTATACATTTGTTTTTATGACAACAAATATATTTAAATTCACAGTATGGAAGCCAACCGGTAATTCAATTTAGGTTGTGCTTCTTTCTTCTCTCACTTGAGTCTTTGGTCTCCAACCCCAGGTATGGTAGTATAATGTATACATGTTGCCTGCTCTGACTCCAGCATACTTTGACACACTCTTCACATAAATGAATTATTCCCTCATTTGTCTCTGCTTTAATCTCTTTTGTGCCAGAGGCTAGAGGAGAAGTTTGGAGAAGAGGAAAAGCAGAAGTTTGCGCATCCTCTGGTTATCAGACACCATGATGAGAGGGCACTGCGTTTGACGCATATCAATGCAAGTAGATTCTTTTAAAAATAAATGTAAATGGTTCGTATAACTGATTATTTTATTAGTTCACGTGGAAAAAGCAATTTTTGTTCAAAGCAGACTGGATAGTTTGAGTAATCTTGTTGCTATTCTGAATGTATTTGTATTAATGTGTTTATATGTGGCTCTTAGGTGGTTCAGGGTTTCGATCCAGCAGAGGTGGAGATATCAATGATGCGGCATTCTCCAGTGTGGCAGCTGATCCACTCTGTTGCTCAGCAGAGAAACAGCAACTCCTCCTGGATGGCCATCAAACAGCACCTACAACATTACTGCACAGATGGTCAGAAACAGTTTAAGGAATTATTATAATCTGTTTGTCATTCTTTGTTTCTTCTGAAAAAAGATATTGATTGATCAGCTTCAAAGGGATATTAAAACGTTATGATATCCCACAGATGTTGTTTCATGGCTGGAGGTGGAGCGTTTGGTTAATCGGAGTGTGTTTGAGAGTATGCCACTGACCAGATTGGACAGTAAAGGTGTACTACTTAGGCCACCTGGACCACTGGGAACACTGAGACCAGCACAGGAACAGATGACTACATCAATCCCCTGGGACAACCCACTATCCTACTCTAAACAGCAGATTAATACCCTACGGACTAAAGGTAATTCAATTACTGTGATGATATGATTTTAGCTTACAACTATATTCAAGACTCTGAAACACGCTATATCTAATTCAACATTTTAACTTTAGGTTTCACCTTTCTCACGGAAAATCCTGGTAACACAGAGGTATTTTTCTATATGTTCTGTGCTGTAAGTTTAAAATAAAATAAATACATTGGGAGCTAGGAGAGGGGGGTAATATTCATTGAAGAAATCATGTGAAGAATAGGAATTATGCCTACATTGATTGATCTAATCAAATTATACTATGCTCTATCACAATATAGTTATTTGCTCTATCACAATATAGCTTTTGTGCAGTAAGAATTACAAAACAACACAGAATTCTCCGGGAACCATCACCTTATCTTAGTGGAGAGGTGTGTGTGCCCCTGGGGGCTGTGTTGTCAGAAACATACTGTTCCTGGTAGGGTCTCCCAAGGCAAATTGGTCTCAGAATAACACCAATGTTGTGGGCTTCAGGGGAAGGATGGTTGGTGCATTCATCAACAACTAGAAGGAGATCTCCAGTCTCCCGGAGTAGTGCTTTGGGGGCCACAAATTGCACAAATTGCTATTGGAGAAGGTTAGTAGACATCCAGGTTTTAATGTCGCGGAGGCAGTAGACTAATGACAGGGGAGGGAGCTGAGTCTACAGTTAGGGTGTTATGTTGGTTGAGGAAAAACTTCGGGGAACTCTTGAACCAACCTGAGGCAGAGCCTCTACTATCAGAGGATGATGGGCGATCAACATCAATCCCTCTGGAGGAGGTCACTGAGGTAGTTAAAGAGCATCTTGCAGGTTTTTATTTTTTCTACATTTATGCTCAAACTTGCTTGAAAATTACAATTAAAAAAGTGAATGCAGGATTTGATATGTTTTACGAGACATAAGGGCAGGAATTCAGAGGGAAAGGAGCAATTTTGAGCTCTGCTCTTAAAAACGGCTTTTTTTTAAGGTCATACGTCAAACGCGTCATATTACATCACACAGGGGACACATCTCCGCTCTCTGACCGCGGGTATAGTAGAGTTGCGTTGAGTAGAGCGGTTGTGTTTTAAGGAGCTGGTATTTTTCGGTAGTTTTACATTGTATTTCACCATTTGTAATCATGGTGCAGTATTGTGTTTGTGCAGGTTGCACAAATACCAGCCTGTCAGGACATCGAGTCCACAGTAAAAAGGACCGGAGCTAGCGTTCGTTCCTGGGTGCGTTGTGCATCCACCTCCCTGCAGCACATACTCTCCACAGCTTTATCGGGAAACCGTATTACTTCTCTCCCCCCCCCCCCCCCCTTCGCTGCTCTCTCTCTCTCCCCTCCGGTACACGGCACCATAAGGCATAGTGTGGAGTTGCATTAGGTAACGCTGTGGTGGCTGTGCTGCTCCAGCCGTGTCCTTTGTGTTTGTTTGTTTCCCCCTGTCTGTGTTGTTTGTGTGTGCGTGGTGGCTGTCACTCCTGTCTCCTGGCTCAACCTCCACTCACCTGCTGCAATCAGCTGTGCACCCTCCCCGACTACACACCTGCTTTCCATCAAGCCATTTACAACGACATATCAACGGATGCTCCACAACCTTTCTCCGCCAGATCGTCAAGTATCAGCCGTATCTCGCGTCTCTCCTCCGGTACACAGCACCGTAGTGTGGAGTTGCATTAGGTAACGCGAGATACGGCTGATACTTGCGCATTAGTTTCTGTTATGGATCAGTATCAACAGTCCGGCCAGTAACGTTACTATATTATCAATACTACTTTAGTTATAGCCTGATATATGATAGCTAACTTTACAATGTTGTGATGTGACGTTAGCTAACATTCTGTAGCTAACGCCGGTCACTCACCAAAATAGCTGCCCAGTTCTCCACTGGTTCTCCTCACACCACAGCTCAATTTCTCTCCGATGGCCGTTATTTCTTCTAATCCTTGGCTGCTCCTGGTCTCTTGGACGCCTAGCAGGCTCATAATTATAAGGTTGTGGTACGTCATATGCATTCGAATATTCATGTTCAACTTCTTCTGTGTCTTCTGTGTCGAAACTAGCATTGGGATCCATGTTTATTAATAGGTTACA
The DNA here is from genome assembly GCF_949606895.1 of Notothenia rossii. Classification (NCBI taxonomy): domain Eukaryota; kingdom Metazoa; phylum Chordata; class Actinopteri; order Perciformes; family Nototheniidae; genus Notothenia; species Notothenia rossii. Next base: position 27,598,404 of record NC_136901.1, on the reverse strand, counting down.
CCGCTCTCCCCCTTGTGTCCCCCGTGTTACGTCACACGCGGGAGGTCAAGTGCCGAGGCTTTTTTATGCGGAAGTGAACATTTCTTACAAAAACGACGCCAGATGTCACTGTAGTATATATTTCTGTATATTTTTGGGAAAATCTAGTGTATTCATCATTTTCCTACACATTTATTCACAGGTGTCTTTAACCTGGAAGTTGCTCTTTAAACAAGTCCACACTGGCAAAGCCCCATGGGTTGAGGAGACCCACCTAGAAATGCTTGAAGGCTCTGGGTGTTGAGGGACTGTCATGGTTGACAAGTCTCAGCATTGCGCGGAAGTCGGGGGCAGTACCAAAGGAGTGGACGACCGGGGTGGTGGTTCCCCTGTTCAAATTAGGGGATCAGAGGGTGTGTACCAACTATAGAGGCATTACACTTCTCGGTCTCCCTTGGAAAGTTAACTCTAAGGATCTGGAAAGGATGGTCTGGCCAATAGACGGACCTCAGATTGAGGAGGAACAATGAAGATTCCGTCCTGGTCGTGGAAGTACGGACCAGCTTTTTACTCCTAAAAAGAGCCTGGGAGTATGCCTATCTCGTCTACGTGTTTTTTGTGGATTTTGTTGAACTTGTTTCCAGTGAGGGTTGGCCCCCACCAGAGATATGTTTCGTTACCAATCCTGCTTTTGATATTCATGGACAGGGTCTCAAGTTGTAGTCATGAAGGAGAGGGGCTGCAGTTCGTTGGGCTAGGGATTGCATCTTTACCTTTTTGCAGATGACGTGGTTCTGTTGGCGTCATCGGTCTGCAACCTTCAGCAGTCATTGGACTCATTGGATGGTCTGTACCATGGTGACTAAGAGAGCACTGAGCCAGAAGGCAACGCTCTCGATATACCAATCCTCACTTATGTTCATGAAAGATGGGTCATGACTAAAATAACGAGATTGCAAATACTAGCAGCCGAAATGGGTTTTCTCCGGAGGGTGGCTAGCATCTGCCTTAATGATAAGGGGAGAAGTTCAGTCATCCTGGAGCGACTCAGAGTAGAGCTGCTGCTCCCTTGCATAGAAAGGAGCTAGTAGAGGTCATTTAGGCACCTAATAAGGATGCCACTTGGCCTTTTCCCTAGGGAGGTGTTCCAGGCACTTCCAGCTGGGAAGAGACTGAGGGTCAGACCCAGGACCAGGTGGAGGGATTATATCTCCATGCTAGTCTGGGAGCGCCTTGGAAACCCCCAGTCAGTTGGTGAATGTGGCCAGGGAAAGGGACGTTTAGGGCTCTCTGCTCGAACTGCTTCCCCTGCATCCCGACTCCGTATAAGCGGGGGAAAATGGATGGCTGGACAGAATTAGTTTTCTCGTAAATGTGTGACTTTTTGAAAAATAACAAAGTATTTAATCATAAAGTTGATACTTATTTATTGAAAATGTACAACTTTTATCTTGGGAATCATTTTTGTTGAATATTACCCCCTGCTCCCGGCTCCTTAATTCTTTTTTCCTTTATAAACAATGACCATAACATTTATTTTTTAAATGTTATAATACAAAAAAGTGACTACTGTTCTGATTTTTTGCCTGATCCATCCCTAGAAGATTAGAAGGGTCTGTTGCCAGCTGGATTTATGTGATATTCAGAATTGTAGACTGAGGTCTCTGAAGGACTGGCACTATGCTGAACACCACAGTGCTTCCATCTTCCAACAGGTGAACACTTCAATCGTACCATGAAATTCATATTTCAGCTAAAAACCCTAATTGTTGGATTGAAAACCTTCATATTTATTTTTTTTCTAAATGTGTAGGTACTGCAGTTAGCCTCCGAGGATTACTGCTGCTTGGACACCTTCAGAGGAAGTCATAACAACATCCTGTACGTTTTCTGTCACAATCCAATGAGCCCTTATCGTCAGTGCAAGGAGTTCTGGGATGTAGCCCTTCACACTGATGTCAAGTTCAGGTCAGAATGCAAGGTCACATTTTCACACGGTGTTTGGTTGTTATTGGAATATTCATAATTATTTTTTTTCTTCTTTTTACGTGAGGAAGAACACAAATAAATTCCCTTAATCAGCGACATTAGATTATACAGGAACAACATTTAGAAAATGAATCATATGTGGAGTGTTGTATATATTTAAATATCATTGTTACCTTCTGATAGGAAGTACCTGGAGCATGTGGCAGAAAGCATTTCCGATTGGACAAAAGAGGAAGAATTAAAGAGAGAGACAATGCAACTCAGAAATGTCAGCCCTGCTCAGGATCTGAGAGGTACCAAAGCTTGTCAACATAAAGCTTTGGTAACTATGCATTACCACCATACTAATATACTGATGGTTTTCTTCCTGGACCAGATGAAAAGTCGCCAGATTCTGCAGAGAGGGAGGACACACTGGAGCCGGTCATCCGAACAGGCTCTCTAAAAGTTGGTATACAGAAACACATTCACTATAACAGTCTGCTCTGTACTGTCTTTTTTAATCAATGTTGTAACTTTTTTAGATAGACGAAATAGGATAGCTTAACAGTCGCTCAGCCTGCTTGATGTAAAATAATTGATGAATCATTCTGGGAGATGTGGTGCAATATCCCACATTAGCTTTAAAGTTAAGATCTAAATCTGGGGAGATTTGTATCATCAGATACTTACTAGGGGTGTAACGGTTCACAAACTTTTCGGTTCGGTACGTACCTCGGTTTTTAGGTCACGGTTCGGTTCGCTACGTTTTCGGTACAGCAGAAAAAATTATCACAAAACATAAAATCTTTTTGGTTTTTTTAAAATTATTATTAAACTGTGAATAATGTATTCACTCAAATAAATACAAAATATAATAAAATAAACATTAAGGTGCAGCATTTCGATGAACTGAAATAATCTGTATTTGAACTGTAGCCTACTGTACTAGTACTCACAAAACATAAACTATTAGTTTTGGGTGTTTAATTATTATTAAACTGTGAATATTTACTCAAATAAATACAAAATATAATAAAATAAACATTTAAGGTGCAACATTTCGATGAACTGAAATAATCTGTATTTGAACTGTACTGTAGTAGTACCTAAGCAGCCAGTTTGACATTATGACTTGCTTCTCATTGTATTTTCATGTTTTTTTTAAAGAAAAATTAACTTGTCCGCATTGCTTGCCAAAAGGCTCCTGCTGTGGAGAACACCCTCTCGCTAGGGACAGAGGTAGCAGATACAGCCGGTTAGCACTTTGCTAACATGGCAACATAAGGATATTTGGCAATTTATAATAGCTTTGCCTCGGTCTAAACTTGTTGCGAGTGGTGGAGGCTTAAATGCAAGCGGGAGTTGGGTTTGAAATTCAGTCTTTTTACTTTTGGTACCGGTGATATTCACGTTCGGGTGATGCCTTTTCAAATGAGTGTGCAAGTTTGATGTATTGCCAGCCACGTAACCAATTTTAGTTGAACAATGCTGACAAACAGCTTTGGTTCGGTCCATCTGTCTTTGTGCGAAACCAAAATGTTCCCAAACCGGAGACTTCAATGATGCTGGAGGATTTTCGAGCTCATCTGCGTTCGCCATTTCGACAGTTCCTCAAATTACTGACTAAATTTGAACGCATCCCTGTGACCAGGGGCCTCATGTATAACGCCGTGCGTAGGATTGACGTGGGAAGGTTTCTTACGTAGTAGAAATCCGAAAAATAGGTCCATACATTTTCCGACAATTTCTGATTCACAAAACATTGCGTACCGGCGAGAAAAGTGCGTATGGCACTTCCTACGCCGGTTTCCCTTTATAAATCACAACCGACTCGAAATGCGGTGCAGCTTTTGCGGGCTTCACGTAACGCCCATATTTGCCTATAAATAGTCAAAGAAACGCCCTTTCATTCATTCATTTTGACTGACTGCATGGAGAAGATTGCAGGAAATGACGACAGAACAGCTAAAAAAAAAACATCTCACACCGGGTCAGATTTTGGTTATTTTGGGGAGGTCGAGATAAATCATATTGTTTGGTGGATCCAGTTTGAACCAGAGTAGCAGCATGGAGGTCGGATCGTCACCAAATTAAATAAATAAGTGGTCCGAAAAAGGTTAATGACAAAAAAAATACACATAGCCTTGTGTGTTTGTACCGGGGACAGGAGACCCCTCCTTGATGAGAAACTGTAAGAAATGATCGGGGAATCCCTCCGGAGTGGAGTCATGACAACTGGATCTGAATTATGTTTTTGTATTTGGCGGTTTGTGTCCCAGCTATCGATCAGCTGTGCGCAGCGTCTCCACTGCAGCCTGTGCATCTCAACCCCCCCCCCCCGCAGCAACTCTATATCCACCAGTTAAAGGAAATACAACTAATGTGTTGTGTTATATTAGCTGTACAATTTACCACATATGGTGCTCTTAGTTTCCATACCTCCTGTGTTTTACGAGCGACTTATCAAGTCGCAAACGGCATAAAACATGATTAAATGGGATAGCATCTACAACCTATAGAAATGCAAAACGGCGTCAGTTTAGACGTAATTCTGTCCTCCTGCTTACCGCATCATTTAAGAGAAAACATTTCATAACATTAACACAACATATTCGAGGTGGTTTTAAATAACATATCCGTATTTATTTATTTCTCCCAGTTATGTTTTTGTGTGCACTGAGGAGCCTCAAACAGGCGTTTGTTAAATCATTTTAAGATTGGCTTTAATCAATGTTTGAAAATGAATTCTTCATATATGATAAATGAGAGGTAACATTTTATTTATGGTATTATTTCCACATATTTCTCTCCATTCTTCCTTCTGCCAACGGTGTCGCAGTTTCTCGTCTCTCCCGTTTTTGTGCTTAGTGCGTACGCATGGGTTAGAGTTTGCGTGGAGGACCGCACGTTTTCCCGTCAAGTTAGTATTTTATAAATCTCAAACATTGCGTAGAAACATTTTTTGAGCGTATATCCCTTTATAAATGAGGCCCCAGCTCTCATAGCATGCCTCTCGTCCGATGAAATGACTTGGTCGCTCTAACGTTGAACCCAATGTGAGCAAATTACTCTGAATGCTGCGGCGCAGCACCTGAGATTACTTCCAAAAAGTTGTTCACGTTCTCAATATTTTACATTTAACGTTATATTCGTTCGGTACACTTCGGTACACACGTGTACCGAACCGAAGGGCCCGTACCGAATAATTTCAGTACGGGTACGTGTAACATTACACCCCTAATAGTTACAGAATCTCGTGCCCAAGCATTTTTTAAACAAACCACTAAATGTATTCCTCCATCTATATTGTTTAACTGCTTATCCTAAGGGACGTGGATGGCTGGAGCTGATCCCAGCTGAAAAGTCAGCAATGGTATGGAAATAACTGCATTCTTTGTATATTAAAATGTGTGTTATGATACAGGCCTGGAAGATAGAGCAGGAGCAGCTGAAGGAGGAAGAAATGAACAAGAAATCAAAGAAGGAGAATGCACCGAAAGGCCAACAGCAAAAAGAGGAGGCTATGTCGACTGACAACAAGAAAAGTAAAACTTTGCCCACTGGTAAGAAGAGCAGAGCAGGAAGCTCAGCCAGAACTAACATAGAGTCCAATAACACCACAGCGCCCCCTTGGGAGGAAAACAAAGAACTGCATACATCAGCGGAGCCTTTCAAAGTGAGGGCACACTCAGTAAACCATTAAGCAAAACATATATAGTGGCCAGCGTGCACATCTCATTACAGAGAGATGTTACAAAATAATTTGAGTTACGTGTTTTTCTGTGATTGTGTAGGATTTCACAGGCTATAACATGGATGGAAAGTTGATCCGTGTTGCAGGTCGTCTCCAGAACCTTTTCCCTTCAGATGGAGGACACATCACCGTGGAGAATATCAGCTATGTTGAAGGTATTTACAAAAGTCGAGGTTGTAGAGGAAGCTCCAACAACATTACTTTGCAGTGCTGCGTAATTAAAAAAGTGTTGACATTGTTAGGGGGGGGGCAGGGTTCCCGCGGGGTCTTAAAAATTCTTAAATTTTAAAATCTGAATTTAAGGACTTAAAAAGGTCTTAAATATGACCAAAAAAATAAGAAAGGTCTTAAATATGATTTAGAAGGTCTTAAAAATGATCGGATTTGAAAGGTACTTCTGTGTTGCGATTGCGTCTAAAATGTGTTTTGGGGAAAATGTCCGAGCTGCAAAGTAACCAGTACGGTAAGAGCCTTTCAGTTCCCCCCAACAATTTGTATTGAAATAAGTCAACATGGAACCAGTAATCATTGACTTTGTTTCCCCCGGCCCCTTATCGGAGAACACCCAGCTAATAACCTAGCAACCAAGCTTCAGCTAGCGGCAGTCAGAAACTCATGTCTCTTCGAATCTACTTACAAATAAATATGGGGAAGTGTAAGTTCAACCGTATTTGGTTGGAAAACATCTAATTTAGTGCTTGGTTGAAATCAGTGGAGGGCAACGTGTTTGAAGCCCGCTGCACCTTTTGCAAAAGAAATCAGCGTTTGTTTTGCTAATGTAGCGTTAGCTAGTGCAGCAGCTCCCGCAACAACACCGGGGGACCTCCGGGCGACGTTTGGGTCTGCGTCAACCCTAAAAGCGGAGGTGCTGTAGACGCTAAATACCATAGCTAAACACCAATCATACAACAGCAATGATGAAAGATTGTAGCCAAGGCAACACACTCACACACACACACACACAAACACACACACACACTAGGGCTGCACGATTATGGCAAAAATCATAATCACGATTATTTTTGGTCAATAATTGATATCACAATTATTAAATACGATTATTCATTGACTTTGAAAACATCCATTTATTGAACTTTAAAACAAATAATAATTTGAACATTATCTTTTTAACTGTTGATTACCCTGAATGTATAATTCAACTGAAAAAGCAATACAAAAATTAATTAAATAAATGATATATTTAAATAAATAATATCAAAATAATAAATACTAGGGATGTAACGATACCAAAAACTCATGGTACGATAATATCGCGATAACAAGTCCACGGTACGGTACTTATCGCGATATTGAATAATAAAGGGAAGAAGAAAAAAAATCTGAATTTTTTTTTTCAATAAAACATTTTTTTACTCGGAAAATGTTTTTTTATTACATAATAAATCAGATTTTTACAGCATTTTTGTAGGATAGCAGTATTTTAAAGTGTCAAAAACAAAGTGACAGTAACAGACTGGAACAAGAAAACCAGTGTTTTTGTACCTACTGGTACTACCAAACAAAGTAAGCATTTTCTTTATGCCACTGCATCTCACAAATAAACAAGGACATTTAATAATCAGACCCTGCAATAAAATAAATCAAGTTTCACTTTAGTTTTTCAAGTAACTCAACTCAAACTCACTAGTCACTCACTCAGCATCATCAGACAGGTTTTTAGGAATATGAGAATGTCCACATTTCCAGGTATTTATAAGCTGGGATGTTTGGGCATTTACAATATCCCCTGCTCTGGAAAAAACTCTCTCGCTTGGTACTGATGTTGCTGGGACAGCAGTGTTCGCGTTAACCTAATATTTTATTTAACAATGACGGAAAAATCTGAAAGCAGTCTGTCATTTTGACAGATTAGAACAAACTCGGAACAGCACCAACGTTTCCCCGCAGCGAGGCTCTGGTGTTATGCCGTGTTATGCATGCCCTCCAAAAGGAAATGATATAGTTTCCAAACCGTACTTCGCCGTACAGATCAATACATGTCTGGGAGGTCTTGCTTTACGCTGTTCGCGTCCCGCGAGGTGCATGCACACACGGCATAACACCGCCCCCCCCTCCGTTGACAGTTCACGAGCATGCTCTATCGTGAACTTTTCAGACCCGACGGGTAATAAGGGATTATGATGGATATTTTATGATCCTGTCTGTCGAAATGACGGACAGCGAAAAAGTCTAACGCCAGGCTTATTGACAGGGCGAGATATAAATATATGGTTGATACTTGTCAATGTCTCTAGGTGTTTAAATGTAGCCCTGTAAATACGATGTCCTTTTGTGATATCTGTTGTTTTATTTTCATGTTGTAACCTACTTGCTGCCATGTTAGACAGGTATCTCTTGAAAAAGAGATCGATGATCTCAATGGGACCACCTGGTTAAATAAAGGTTTAAAAAAAAAAAAGTGTTTACAAAAAATAATATTATTTTTTTTAATTAATTTTGTTTGAAAATCGCGGTAAATTTGGTCAGTCTCACGACGGTATTGGGAAGTTTATTTACCGTGATATTCGGTATATCGTTACATCCCTAATAAATACCAATAAACAAGATCAACAAATATTTTGGAGCGCACTTCCACAAGCTACTAAACATATGATAAATAAATATAAATTAGACTCAAATTAATTAGATTAAATATGTTGTCACTGTCACAACCTACAGTAGCAAAGCTAAATAATAGTTTTTTTCGATTATGTTGTATTTGTAATTGTGGCAGGCCAAAATCGTAGTTGCGATTAAAATACGATTAATTGCACAGCCCGAAACACACACACAAGCACACAGACACACACACATACACACTTTTTGGCTAACACAGTTCTGTACTGTTATGCTGTGATGTGCAGTCATTGTTCTTATGTTGAACATGAATACATTTACTTTGTAAGTAATTATGGGACATATTTCTTCTTTCATAGCAATTTTGCTTCATACTTTCTTGCCGTGAAATAGCTCTTAAATTCTATTCAAAGTGGTTTTAAAAAGGTCTTAAAAAGTCTTAAATTTCAGTTGGCGAAACCTGCAGGAACCCTGGGGGGGGGGGGGTTTGTGAAAAGCAAAGTGCGACTCAGCTATTCCTTGCTGGATGGGTGCATTGTCCACATGCGTTTTATTCTGTTTTCACTCCAGGTTCCATCCTAATGAAACTGGCTGTGAAGAAGGATGGACATTATTTCTGCACACACATCAACAAAGTTGTTTTTGATCTAGTGAAACCTCTCCTTCAGCCCCAAGACAAAGAAACCAATGGCGGAAAAGGTACAGATGGTATTCCTACTCCAGACAGTTGGCCCGTTTGGACATTTTAAATTATTTTTGATCCAGTGGTGCAATCTAACAAAGTACATTTACTGAAGTGCTGTATTTGAGTACACATTTGAGGTGATTTACTCAAATGTCTATATTTCCTGCAACTTTTGTTAAAAAACTAAAAAATATATTTAAAAAGTCTCAGCTGGAAAAAAAAATCCTCCTAAACTGAACATGTTGGTCCTGAATAAACCATGAACAGTAGACAATTGTACTGGTAAATCAACACTCCTAAGTACTGTCAGTACATTTTAATGATGAAACGTGCATGCTGATGAACGTCCCTCTTTGTGTGCCTGTGTGTTTGTCCTTTTCAGTGTCAGAGCCCGTACAGCCTGTGAAAAGAGTGACACAGGGCTCCCTCTCAGCTGTCTTAGACAATGGAATTCATCTCTCATACAGTTTCTACGGTCCAACAGGAGAATATAGAGGTATTCATTTGTATTTTAATATTTCAAGCTTTACTTGAAATTGAAAATAATTTGAATATGGTCCCTCTCAGTGCTTTGAATATTCCTGTTATTGTGTCTTGATTAAACAAAGGGTTGAATTGACTTCCGTTTTGGCAGTATTAACTGTGTTTCTGTTTGGTGATATCCTAGTGAGTCCTCAGGAGACCAGAGAGGGAGGGGCTCCAGATACCGGCACCTTTGTCCCCAACCCTCCCCCATCCTCCACTTACTGCTCTAAGGGGACAGATCTGGACTCTGTTCCCTCCAAGACACACAACCCTGCCAGACCTCCACTGTCCCAGGTTCCACAGACTCACAAGAAGGCACAAATTAATACAGTCACGGAAATACGATTTTAAACAAAGGCTTATCACTGGCTTACTTTTTTTTTTTAATACAATACCTTTATCTTATTATGTATTCAATTTAAACCAATGTCTGGTCTGACAGTCCATGTTTACATAAACAACCTTTTAACCATAAGAATTCAAGTTAAATTGGTCTCCAGACTCGATATGAAATAGTAACAACCATCTTGGAAGAAATGACCTATAGTTTGTATCTTGTGCTACATGTGAAGATTATATTGCTTTTATTATTGTATTGGTCATAACTTATGTTTGTGGTTGATTGTAATCTAAGGTGTGTGAAGGTCAGACAGTATTGCCATCGAGTCCATTCAACAGTCTCAGCCTGTCTGTACCTAACGGTCTGCTGTTGCAGTTCCTGCGAGAGGATGCACAAGGTCAGGGTTGCACTTTTTCTGAAAAGTTTACACGAACAGACAAAGGTGTGTGTATTCTCACAAGTGTAGTTTTATAAAACTGCATGTGTAACGATGAAGTGAGAATAGGTGAAATAGCCCTGCCACTGGTAGTTATTGCACTCGGAGAGAAACCAAATCAAATTAAATTGAAGACCTTTTTATTGATAATTAAGTGGCTTTAATTTAAAAAATATATTTTAATGCATTCTGTGTATTCCATTTAAATTATTTGAGACTCAACCTGCAGATAGTGATTTGTGTTAAATGTGTTTGCCTTAAAATGTGAGTTTATATATTCCATACATTTTGTATTCCCATCACTCGCTGGAAAATATGTATTTGTATTTGTGTGTCCAGGAGTGTCCTCAGAGGAGCAGGGTATGTTGGTGAAACAGAGCTTTCCTCTTCATGGTGAAGGAGTTGTTGGGCAGCTTCAGGACGCTTCCCTCTCCAAAGAACTGTCCCGCATTGTCACCAGCCAGGGAGCTGTGATCCGAATCATGAGAGACGGGTCTACAGAGGTAAACATTGTGCGCACATGTATGACTTCTTATTTGACAATGTATGACCTGAACTTCTTTTACCCCACACACACACACACACACACACACACACACACACACACACACACACACACACACACACACACACACACACTCAAATCATATGTGCAATGCAGGTTCTGTTTGCTGATGGCTCAGTCAGCTTCAGCCAGGATTCTGGTCCGGTGTGGGTTCCTGATTCTGAAGTTGAGGAAGAAAACATGTCTCAAGAAACTAAGGACAGAAAGAAAGGTTAGAGTGCAGCACCACTGAATAGAAAACACTTCGATAATCACTGAGCACAGGATAAACCCAAACTTTGTATGTTTTATGTGCGTCTACACAGAGCCGAGCTCAGAGAAGGAGGCTGGTGGTCAGAGAGGTTTTTGGTTAACAACAAGTCCGTCTGGAGCTCGCATCTACACTGTGGGGACGACACACCAACACAAACCCACCACGCCTCTCCTCGCCTTCAAGGCCACAGACCCCATCACCCATGACGTAAGAGAGCAGTAGAAGTTTCGGCTTTCAGTTTCCTTTTTTTCAATGAATATAGATGTTAATTTCAGTAATGGGCATAGATTGTTTCAAGGAGGTGCTCTTCTGTATTTCAATACATCCAATCTGTTTCTTATGTCAACATAATTGTCCGAGCATCTTTGCGTGTGTTGCTTCGTCAGGTGATGCTGAGCCGCGAGGATCTGGTGGTTTCAGTCCGGAACCCCGACGGATCTTTAAGTGTAGAACATGCAGACGGAACCAGGATCACTAGCCTGTACCAACACAGACCACCAAGCACACCACAGCACATACTGCTGCACACAGGTGACCAGAATATACATACAAAACACACAAGCATATTCACATTAAGATGCACTTAATCTTTAAACTAAGGTTATTGTTTTGATCTGACCTGAGTCCATGTGTCTGTTACTTTCCAGGGGAGCAGCATGAGACCCTTAAATCAACCACTGAATCTGAGTGTGTGTGTGTCACGTGCTGTGCTGACAGCATTTCTGAAAATATTCAGGATGCTGTTGACAACGGTGAAGACATTAGCAGCAACAGTGCAAGGATAGCGTGTGACAAGGAGGGTGGGACTGAGTGTGAGGAAGTGCGTGATGAAAGAGAAAGTAGTGTGTATAAGGACGGTGAGGAGAGTGTGTTTGCGGAAGACACTGTGGCTGGCAATGGTAAGAGTAGTGCATGTGAGAGCAATAAGGACAGTGTGTCTGCCAAGGAGCGGGTGGTGCTGATGGAGAAGGAGGGCTGCTGCACAGTGGTGATGTACCCAGAGCGACACATGGCTCACGTCTTCTTAGCAGATGGGACTGTAATCACTGGGAACAACCAAGGAGCATATGAGGTGGGTAGTAAATGACAAATAACACATCTATTTTTAATGTTATGGTGGGATTTGTATGTGATTACAGCATTGTTCTACTTTTGTATTCATCTTCTCATTCATCTGCTACCTACCACAGTGTCAGTCTTGATATGATAAACATGTGGCACCAAGTCAGACTCTTCATGAATACATTTGCCTATAATAAATAGTCAACTATTTGTCACAACATCAATTTGTAGCTAATTATAATCAATTAAATTGTATATGTTTCTCTTAAATGTTTTTTTAACATTTAAACGTAAACTGCAAACATTGCCAGACAATTCTGCGAAAATGATAATTATGATTAACTATAGCCAGGTTTGCATATAAGCTTTTTGGGTATATCTTTAGTAATAATAATGGTCCACTAGTAACATCCCTCAAACTTACTTTATAATATTTGGCCCTGTGTGTAGTGCTACAGGGGAAGAATAATCGCTTTTTAAACAAAAACAAATAATCATATTTCAGGGTGTGTTTTTTTTGTTGCAAGATAGATGGATGTGGATGTGCCGTACTTTACTGCTTTTAAGAAGATTGACAATCACACTGATTTACATGTTTGATTATTTGTGTATGCTTGTGTTTCCAAGGTGTTTCCATCCAGTGGGGGGCTCCTACAGATCCAAAGTGATGGGAAATGTGTGTACTCGTCCGACCCCCTTGTAACCCCCAGTCCAATGGGTGGCACTCCAACAAACCAATCAGGAAGCTACACCATGAGTCATACAGACATAGTGGCCTGTGATGTTACAGACCCCGATGGAAACCACTTTCAGGTCAGGATTATAGGAAGATGTGAAGTAAGGAGGCGTGTGGGGGGCAGGGGGGGCACAGGTTCAAACCCCACTACAGTCAGCATGTCGTTGTCAGTGTGTCCCTGGGAAAGACACTTCACCCCAATTTGCTCCTGTGAGGATTATCCACAGTATTGAGTATGTAAGTCGCTTTGGGTAAAAGCGTCTAACAAGTAACACGTAATGGCTGTGGAGACAGCCTCATATAAAACATATTTTAAAAACAACTGTCCTTCTCAGATTCTCTGATAATAAATAAAGTCATTAAATATCCTCTGAACTTTGCATGTGTGTTAAAGGTGATGGAAGATGGACAGGTATTAGTGTTGAACTATATCCCTGCTCCAAGTACACTTAAAGAGGGTGAGGAGGAGGAGCCAGAGGAGGAGGACAGAGAAAGGGCCAGGATACATGTTCAACACAGAGAACATTGTCCCAGGTGGGCCAGAATTTTTATTAATTGTTATCCCTTTAATGTTGCTATTGGTATAAAATGATATGTATTCTGCCTTAATACATTATCAGTAGTGATAAGGTGATATTTAAGTATTATTATTGTACTGCTTTTGTGGATGATAATGTCAGAGGAACATTGTGTTATGTTGCAGGCTGTTTCTGGTGCATGAGGACGGCTCTGGTACTGAGTTGCTGAGCTCTCAGACCGTTGAGGAGCTGCTCTACCAGGCTTACTCTGACCCCACCATCGCACTGCTGAAGGAGCCACTGCCGGACACACAAGGTGCCCTGTTCAATATCTATAACACCAAGACATAACTAAAGAATAACTTTAGGCAGCGGATTCACTTAGAACTGTTTCATTATCTATCCAAATTTTAGCAACTATATAATATGTAACTTCTCAGTATTACATTTGTACAAATATAACTGGCCCTATCTTATTTTTTGTTGATACTGACATTTTTCAAAATGCCTCTAACAATTTTCAAACCTAGAAAAATCTGTCATTTTAATCAAGATAATGGTCCATTATGTTTGGTTACTTGCAATGGTGTTGTATCCCCTTTGACCAAAATTCAAAAGGGAAGGTTATGTAAATGTCCAGAATATAATCTGAAGTTTTGTTCTTTTACAGATGAGTTTGGCATCACCATCCTTAAGCCTAGCCATCAGAGCGTGTGGTCCCAGTGGTTGCTAGGGAAACAGAACCCGGACATCACCCCTCCCAACCTCAAAAACCGTAGCTGGCATGATTTCCCTCAAACAGAGGTACAGGTGTGAAAATATACACGTATTATACTTCTACACACAGAAAAACAAGACACTCAACACACTCTCTTTTCCAGAGAGTGAGCCCAGGTCCTCCGTTTGGTACCCACATGGGTCTAGGTTTGTTTCTGAGAGAGAGGTCCGCTGGCTCAGCAGCACAGCGTCAACCCGCCAGGAGCAGCCCTAAAGTCCTGGAGACGAGGGAGCTGTACCAGCACCGACCAATCACCACACCACTCAGAAATACTGTGGACTCACGACTGAAGGTAAAACAGACCAATGTCCGTGGTATCTATAATATACTGTCAATACTTTCCAATTGCTGTTATATGTAGGTGGTATTTTATCCTTCTGGATTCCCCTATAATTGTTGTTTAATGCTTGAGTTTTAAACCGAGTCTACAGGTCTGTTTTCTCAGGCAGATCAAAAAGATTATCCCGTTAAAACCAGAAACCTAACCTGGTCACCTGGAAAAGTGATTTCTGGCATGGTCAAAGAAAGGCCTCGAACCTTCACACTGTGATACTACTGCTTTGAAAAAGTTGAAATGTGTCTGTGACTGCAGGATTACCTAGAGAGTTTGATGGAGACGGAGCAGCGTTCAGAGGAGATGAAGGTCAAAGACCCTCGCACTGAGGAGGAGAGCGCTCATGCCAGCGATCTGCTCAATCTGGTCCTGGTCTGTGCACACAAACAAACACAGACACAAGTTATAGTACTTCAAAAGAATGTTAGCGCCATTGTCTTTCCCCAATGAACACAGAAAATATACAAATAATGTATTAAATGATTTACATGATATTTATATAAATCATTTCTTATGCATGTTAAAGTCTTTTGCAGAAGAAGATACTGGAGGTCACACCTTTGACAAGAGGACTTCAGGTGGGAAAAAGCCGTTTTGTAGGCTATGTTTAGAACAATATATATTCAGTGGAGTCCAAAGAAATAAAATGTTCATTTGCAGTGCCTTGGTTAATTTTCTTTTTACAGTTAAGCTAATATTTTCAAAGCTAACAAAATAACAAGGAATAACAATGAGAACAATTCTAAAGTATATTGGATGGCTGCATTAGATTTCTTGTCCGAGCATTAAAATATTGTGTGACAAAACTATAGATCAGGTACTCGCTTGACATGCAATTACATTTGAGGCTTTTCAAGTCTAATATTTAGTAGTTTGAATGAAGTACATGTAAATGCCAAAGGTATGTTTCTTCCATTATTCTTCTGTATGTTTCCACAGAGGATATAGCCAACCTGTACAGCCAAGGAGTCGGAGCTCTAGTTGAGCAGTCGGATGTTTCAAGAGACACAGTCACAGTAGCTAATGAGAGGTAGGAGAAATTACAATGCCATGCATGAACAGATAAGGTTACACTCTTTAAAGTGAATTGTCCATGTATTAAAAAAAAAAGTACGTGTATGTAAAATCCTCTTTAATCTCTTCTCCGGTCTAGTTTTATAAATGGCAAAGAGTCTACATGGACTAAAAGACTTGCACAGCACAGGTAAACACAGGCTTCTTCTCACACTGTTTTATACCCACCTTGACGTTAAGTAGCTTATCAAGTTCAAAGTATTACTGATTATCTTTATAGCACTGCGATAACATTTAAAATAAGATATTTACGAGCTGTACTTACTACACATCCCACTATACTGTATTTGCCTCTGTGTGTGTTTCAGACAGGAGAAGTGTGAAGATGAGGCTTATAGAAAGTCTCTGAGGACAAAAAGCATTGTTCCTTTTTTCTACCCAGAAAATATCCAATTGTATCAGGTACTGTATGTGTTCACATCAATGCATACACCGAAGTACATTTTCTTTAACAATTGTGGCAGCATTATTATGAAAAATCCTTCAAGCTAAACACACATCAATTCACCTTTTCTGACATGAAAAACGCACAACATAAAACAAGAAACACAACAGTGTTGCTTGTTTTCCAGGAGCTTCTCCAGCACCAAACACCAGACATGAGGAGTCTATCCATGGATCTCCCTCCGATCCCCCGCTCAGACAGTGCTGAAGACTTCCTGAAAGACGCCCCACAGGAGAACAGTAGGTTATTATACTGTCAGTATTCACCAGCAGCTGCTGAGGTGAAACTCATTTTAAAGGAGTCCTGTTGGGAATCTGTACAAAGAAACAGTAGCTAAATAGATATTTTCCACGGCAGACAATTTGGCTTGTCTTAGAAGGGAAGAACATCCGTATCAATAAGTGAATTAAAAAGAGTGCATTCATTCAAATGAAGATACAGTCAAATGCATACTGTGTTATATATCATGTTTTTATTTGCAGCCCCACGACCCTTAAACCCAACACCCTCTCAATCGGCAAGGTAATAAAGAGAATGTTATAAACTGTTCTTCTTCCTGTTTGATTTTGACTTAGCAGTGAATCATAAAACATCAGTTGATTTTCTTCCTCATACATTGCTTGTCTAAATAATGTTTCCATTTGCTCAAAGTCATGCAGCAGGAAGTGAGAGGAGGCTTAAGGAAAGACCCAGCAACCCCACGCCTCACAGTGCTGGTTTGTTTTTAGTATTTTTTTATATCTTTTGTGTCAAATGCAGGGCAGAATGAATTCAAATGACTATTTTAAGATTAGCATGAAGCACGGGGAACAGCAGAATCAATCAGGACATACATCTGAATATATCAGGGACATTTTGAGGTCATAGTCTGAATTATATTTCATGCGTCATCGAGCAACAAAGTGCATTAAACTGTCGCATTTTCTCACTGGTATGGTGCAAATACCTACATTGCTAGCAAAGAAAAAACCAAGTTCATTTTCTAAATAGGACTAAAGATTTATATTTTCTAGCAGGTATAAACAGTATATTGTGTTTCAACAAGTTATGTAACATTACTTGTATGTTGGTTGGAAATGTATTTGAATTGATGCTTAATAGCTGCTTGCATCTCAACGCCTCCTTCAATTCACAGTCATTGATTATTAGATTATTTCTAAATCGGTTGTGATGCAGGTCATGGGCATTTAGATCAATGCCTGAATGACCATGTTTCTATGTATCCAGGGGAACGCAGTGTGAGGGGTTCACCTGGGCAAAGCAAGTCGGTTCAGCTGGATGTGACTGGAAAACTCAGAAGGACTAAAGTCAGACTCCCAACCTCTATCCTCACCTCTAAACCTCGCAACATACCAAATCAACAGGTAGCCAAACATTCCCAAAATCTATTCTATTATACATCATTATATATCTAGACACCTACATGCTCCCCTCTCTCTGTGTCACACGCACTGTCACACATGCACACACACTATTCACACATCACTCTATCCCAGTTCCTATCAGTGGAGGAGCCGGTGAGGAGGAAGTGTCGGACTATTTCTCTGACTGATCCGAGTGTCATAGCAAGGGGATTCCAGCTGCTCCCCTCCACTGTTGACTTTGGCACTCTGCAGGAGGGCACCTCCTCTGCAATTACTGTGGTGATGAAGAACGTGGGTGCTGACACTTGCAGGTAAGACACCAGATGGATTAGGAAATAATCAAAATAAGTATTAGTTTATTAATTTAGTTTCAGCATTATAATTAGCAGGGTGTCAAGAGATTTAAAAAAAGTTCTCTGGTGAGGTACAGGAGAGTCTGAGTCACCTTCAAATCTAAAGGGAAAACATTCACCTGCAACTATTTTTTGTTTCGATCTCTCCCTCTAAAAGGTTCCATGTGAAACAGCCTCCTGCTACTACAGGCCTCCGTGTCATCTACAACCCTGGGCCTGTGAGTTTCCAGCTGGGTGTAATGACTAAATGTGTTAACCCTTTGGAGTCCTGGGCTAATTTGGCCGTTTTCGCATACTTTTGATTTGTCTTACTAAACCCCATTAAGAAATGTTTGGCATGTCAATGTTTGGTATCTCTCTTTTTAAGGACAACCTCACCTATATAACCTGATAGTTATTTCTTTCATTTTGAGATACTATATGAACATTTTGGACCCAAAATCACAAAAAAACGTAAAAACAGATTTTGAAAATGATATTATTTTTCATATAGGTAACACAAACACACACACCGAAACCATTTGAAAGCTGGAAATAGATGCATGGGATGTCACTATGATAATGTGAAAGTTTGATTGAGGTAGCATGAACCTATATACACATTTTATGAACAAATATCAGGTGTATCCATAGGCTTTTTTCCCTCATTTCTCAAGTTCTGTCAACAGTGACACAGTAGGCACAACAAAACATTTAAAAGCTTAAATAATGTCCATGGGATTTCATTCTGATAAGGCAAAAGTGTTATTATAAATATTATATATATATATATATATATATATATATATACACATTATGAACAAAAATCTGTTTTTTCTGTCTTTATCTGTGCCACGCTTCAAAGCAGTTTCTGTCAACTACGACAAGAGGGCAACATCACAGGCTCCTCCTCCTCCTCCTCTTCCTCCATGTCAAAAAACAAGCTCATAGCTTGACTCACGTTCAGAGTTCTCTTCATCATAGTTGAATCTTCAAAACTCTAAATCTATCTAACTATATCTAAATTATCAATGTTTGTCTGTCACTTTACTTCAATCGCAGTCTCCCGCCGTCTCTCTTTGTCTCTCTTTGTCTCCCGCCGCCTGTCTTCGTATATCTTCGTCTCTCTTCGGTTCCCGCCGTCCCTCTTCGTCTCTTTTCGTCTTGCTTCGTATCACTCCGTTTACCTGATTACCTCACCCCCTCCCTGGTAAATACATCCTGTTGAGCAGGATCTACAGTTTACAGTATTTTCCGTTTCGTAAAATGATCAAATACGGCGAAGATATTCAAATATGTGCTTCCATTTTTCATACTTTTGAAATATATTAACTTGATATCATCGTATCTCCGTGTTTACTGGGTCTTTTTGCATGAAACAAAGACTGGGATATAGTTTCAAGCCAGTAATTTTGACAGAAACACACAGCAATGTTGTCCGGACTGTTGTTTTTATGCGGCACCGGCTTGAACAGGTCATGTGATCTGATCACGCCGGCGTGACAGTCAACTCCAAAGGGTTAAAGGAGCCACATTGTAAGAAGTGTGTGTGTGTGTGTCCAGGTGGCTGCAGGTCTGCATGTTAAGCTGCAGGTTCAGCTGTTTGCCATGTGTGCAGTCCAAGCAGGAGAGGAGGAGCCAAAGAAGAACCTCTCTGAAGATATCATCATCCACACTGAGACAGACATCCTCTACCTGCCTGTCACTGCCAATATCCTCTCAATAAGTTGCTCACTTATTAAGAAACACTTAGATTGTTATCCTTAGTCATTAGAAACAAGTGTTTCCGCAAGCAAATATAGCAAACATATGACTCGGCTCAGCCAGAATTCCGCCTTTTAGCATTGCTTTGACTTAATATGCAGGTGCTTTTTTTAAATCAAGTTGACATCACTGGTGACATAAGGACATTTCCTTTGAGAAAGCGGAATTAATTAATGTTAACGTGCAGTTGCTTTGAGATTCATCAAGTCTTTATAGAAGATGTTCCTTAAATCATTTCACCCATCCTTCCTGAGAGATTATATGATGTTTGGCTCAAGGACCACAGCAGTACACACAACAAGAAAAGCTCGGGGGTCCGTCAGCTGTCTTCCAGCCTACCTGTAGGACGGGGGGCCGCACAGCTCCACAGACCAGCTGGGAACCTCTTCACCAGTCCTTCAGCAAACAAGGGTCTGTATCTAATAAAATAAACAAATGTCAGATGTGGTTATAAAGCAGTAACAATATCTGAACCAGTTTTTGTTTATACATTTCAGGACATCTCAATCGCACCACTCCTCTGTGAAGAATACTTATCAACATCCCATCTGATTCCTCATCATCCATATCACTCAGTTCTCTTTTCTTCAACAGAAATGAAGCATTTATATGGATCTTTATGATGTTTCAAATAAAACTGTTACTGAAATAATTGTAGCAATTATATCAGGGTGTTGTGAGTATGTTTGTTGTTTATGGAAGCCCATCCCTGCAATTAAAGGTAGGGTAGGTAAGAATGGAGAAACTAGCTCGAGTGCGCTAGAATTTGAAACTACACAACAGGAAGAAATCTGCCTCTTCCTTCAGACTTCCTTACAGAGCCCCTCCTCCAACACACACGAACGCACACATGACCAATGAGGGCACGAGAGAAGTTTGTGCACAGATGGAAGGCTGACAGGCAGGTAGGCCATCCTGTTATTTTAGCCGGGCCGGTTAAAATGATTGGTCATGCTTTTTACAGTACTACGGCTTCCACAGATGACATTTTTTTATGGATTTATTGTCATAGCATTTAATGTATTCAATGCTATCGGGATGTTAAGAGCATTCCATGGAATATAACAAAAAGGGTTTCTGAAGTGAAATACCTACCCCACCTTTAAAGGAACAAAATGAGATGCAAATTAAGCCAAGTGAATTTGATGAATAAAAGAATCCTGTGTTTCAATATATATAATAATGACTATTATCCCAAACATACAATTTAGTAGTGCAACATAATGAGAAACTTGTTGGGATTGACTCATTTGAGATCCACACATTATTTTTTGACAGGTTTCTCATAATGAATTACGGGATCTGTGTTTTTCTATAACCTTGGGAGAAACATGTTTTCATAATGTATGTTCCCGACATCTTTAAAATTACCCATTTTAATCCACATAGTTTGTTAATGTGTGCCTGAGTCGGTGCGCGTGTGTGTATCTCGCGCGTGTGCTCAGGTGTATATTATATGGGGGTGGGGATGTTGGTATTATATGACGTCAACGGAGACCCAATGCGATGTACAACCTTGGCAAAACAAAGTTTGAATAATGACGTCACCCTCCTGTTCTATATATTTACTGTATTTCCCCCTCGCGCAGACCTGAACCAATGGTAATTAGCTTCGTGCTCACGAGCGTCTTCCTTCATTAGTGCAGCTGCAGCTCATGACCCCGGTTGGCTCTCCTGCGCTGCCGGTCACGCGCGCACACGTGCACATACGCACGCTCGTAGCTGAGCATCACGAGAGTCAGAAGCGAGCGGCTGCAGCGGAAACGGTTTGTCAGGGAGGGCGACAGACGGCTTTGACTTTGGGCGCTTTGTCACGTTTCGACCGGAGAGGAAAGATGCAGCGGACAGAGGAGAAACACTGAGCGGGAGGAGAGACCGTGAGAGAGCAGGTGGTGCTGCCAAACCCGGAGTAGACGATGCTTATTTGCCGCAGGCCCCGCCATCGTGAAATTGGATACCGACTTGCGGCGGATGGGGTGACCGAGCTCGCTGCTCCGCCGGGGAGGTCCCTGCCTTCGGACGTTACCGGGGAGGGAGCTGCCTGTGCCCGGTTTTAAGATAGGAAGGAGTGGCAAGAGGGAAAATGCAGACGGAGGAGGAGACAGCCACCGCTGAAGAGCCCATTTTGGAGGACGGGTCAGGACGAGAGCAGGTAAGGGCAGTTCCTATGTTGTTTTCTGTCTTCACAATCTTCATTCATGGAAACAGTCCAGTTGGCGTAAAGTTGCGCATAATTTCCCCTGCAAGCGACTGTTATACATACAGTCTGGTTAATACATATAAGATATTTGCCTGTCGTTTCAAATACAACCCGTGACTTCTGCATCATGTATGACATACTGTTTGACAAAAAACGCTAAGAAGTCGAGTTATTATCTGAAGTCCTTGATGCTTCACAAGAGCAAGGACACGGGACAGGACCTTGGCTTTAGACTGAATTGAGATGAGGCTGTGGTTCAAACAGAGAGGGGAGGGAAGTCCAAGTCCCTGTGTAGAAATAAAGCCCCAGCATTGATGTGACACGGCTCAGTGGTATGCGTTACTCCTGGTGAAACGATGCTTTAATGTTTTTCTGTATAGTAGGCTAGTGTTCATTTTCCAGCTGACACCAACGAAATACACTAGAGGGTGACATCACCCACACACACACACCTTTCAGACCAAAATAACCCTGATTCAATGTGAATGGTGAGAATACTCGGAGCAGTAAGCATATGTTTTTGTTTACAGAGATTTACTATGATATTCATTATAATTGGCTAAACACACTGAGGAGTGTATATATTAATGCATGACAAACTTTAAAACCAACCTTTTTAATGTTGTATTGTTGGTTAATCTGTTCAGTTAAATCAGTTGTTTGGTCTATGACATGAGTATAAGTTTTGACAAATGTCTATCATTTTTTCCCAAAGTGATGTCTTCAAATGTTTTGGTTTTGTTACCAACTCAAAGATGTTCATTTTTATTTGAAATTGGTGTAAGAAAACCTGAACATTTCACATTTAAGGTGCTGGAGTTAGAAAAATAGAGTTTTTCTTTTCTTTAAAAAATGCCGAGATCCATCTTTTTCCAATTTGGTTGGCATTTACTTTAAGATTTGACAACAAATCAATTTATCTTTGACGCTCTATCCTGAACTTTGAGATGGCATCTTGTGCAAATGTTCATGTTTACACACAGTAGGACACGTTGCCTTCCCACCACCAAAAACTCACACACAAGTCTTTAGTATCCTCTCCTCCTAAACCACTTCCTCTTTTACCACTACCATTTTTGGGAACCAGCATCATTTATTCAAACACGTCATCTCAATAATGGAAAACCGAGAAAAACAGGAGGTGGCATGATAAAATAATGCGTAAGGCATATGCCAGGAAAAGTATCAATGATAGCTAAAGATATGGTTAGCTATGATCTCACCACCTTGAAACCTGATGAGGAGGACCAAGCAAGAACACAATTTGAAAACAGAATCACAAGTGTTTAATTCTGGCAGCCATTTATTCTCTGCCGATTGAATAGTCGATTTGAGTTTTGGCTTTAATGAACTTTAAATCAAGTGGCTTAAATACGTTAAACTCTCATTATCTTTAACTGATTATAAGTGGCAAGAGGAGTTTTTCTATTTGTATTGTCCGACTACGTCTGTAGTACATAGACATTTGGCAATAGGCTTATGGTGCTCTAAAGACGTTTGCATGTAGATTTCAAAGCCTGGTAAATGCTTTTCACTTCATTCCACCACTCTCGTCTGTCTTTCCTCCATGCCTGCTGTGCAGACGGTGCCATGTAATGCAATGAATGCAGTCATCTGCTCCCTGCCTCCATTACTCTCTCATCTCTGCCTATCAGTCTCCTTCCTGTTTTTAGATCTGTCTGCTGAGGAGTATACAGCTAGATCCTCTCTTTGACTCTCCCACTGTCAAATATTTGCACACTCATGTCTCACTTAACTGTATTCACTCCCAGGCCCACTTGAGTATGCATGCACACTCACACAGGCATTATCACGTGAGGTGGAGCCTCTTTTATTCATATTCAAATCCCATGTTTGATTCATATGTACGTCTGTGCACGTATTTCCATTAGCAGACAGGTCTGTTGCAGAGACAGGAGGATGCACGGATCTAATGTGTGTGAGGGAGACTTAATGAAAGTTTCAAATCCAGAAGCAGAACAAAATTAGAAGTAATAACAAAACATCTGGTGATGGAAGAGGCAATAATTGTATCCAACCCTCATTCTGACACCGATAAGAACACTAATTAGAATAGTTGGAATAGATTTATTTTAATGCAAAATACATCAGAAAATGCTATGCTATTAATAACATTTTCCTTTTTTTGTTTATATACAACATTGAAGGAAATATATTTGCGTTTTGGACTCACAAAAAATATATTTAATGACATAACCCTGGATGTTGGGAAACTGGAATGGACATTTTCTGGACACAAATGGATGAATATAGAACAAATCTGCAGATTAATACAAATAAACATAAATTGTGGCTCTATTTGCAACCACTTACTGTTAACATTAAACGTATCCAGTATGACAAACATTTCCAGAAAATATCCATGCCAATAGGAGTCATATACAGTCCCTCAAATCAATCAGAAATGTAAATATTGGAAAGAGAAGAATAATTCAATTTCTGATTTGAGTAATCCTCATTATCATCTTTAGTAGACTTGACTAATCCTAAAACTAAAGTATGCATACACTGTTGATGAGGAATGTCTATCAACTCCAGCATGGAGGGAGGCTGCAATAAAGAATGATAACAGTACATAACAGCAGCCATCATGAAGTGGGAACAATGTAGAACGGCCATTAGCTTCACTAACAGAGAATTTATGTTTCATTACATAAATCACAATTCAATTACTAAACAGGAGTAGGTGATGCGAGACATCGAGCGTTACAGACGTGTTATGTAAAACACCGGTTCCTCAGGGAGAATCTGCTCAAATGATATTCAAAGCTCAAACACTTGGTCTAAAATCAACACAAGTTTCTGCCTGTTGTAAATCCCTTCTGACTGTAATACACAAAGCCACATATTGTCTCTTTTCATAGTTAATTCCAATTATATACATGCGTTTAAGTGCTCTTATATTTATAGCAACACTTGTATGTTACAATACATGTAAATATGTTTTACAAGGGTTTTGAATACATTTAATTAAATCCAAACTTAATTTTCACCATTTATACCAGATATAAGATTTACACCTACATTTATTTGATCAACTCTTAAAATGCTCTTGATTTTTTTTTCCCTCTTGTATCTGTTTTTGTCATGAGATGTTAATAAGGTATAACACATAACTTCAAGTGAGGGTTTATGGCATATTTTGGCAAAATATTGATTGCTTTGAAACTTATGGTCATACATATGAACAGTAGAATAAAAGAATAATCTGCAGGAGTTGTTTGAGAGGTTTCTGTGCATGTTTTGGTTTTTAATTCCGCTCGTCAGAATCGGCATGTAACTGAGATCTAGGCTGACTGCTGCTTTCAGTTGTATTTCATTTATACATAGGTGACCCAAACCTTACCTACAAATGTAATTGAGGAAACCAATTACCAAAGTGAGTGCATAATGACTGATCATTATCTAAATGATAACAATTTATTAGTAGAATCCGGGCTAATTGACCCCCTCCAATTACGTTAAAATGACACATCATTTTCCACAGTGTACTGCAGGCACCAGCAGCTCTTCTTCCTGTCCTCACTTCCTCACTTCATTTGCCACCCACATGATATGGTAGCTAATTATAGCTG
Source organism: Notothenia rossii (assembly GCF_949606895.1). Taxonomy (NCBI): domain Eukaryota; kingdom Metazoa; phylum Chordata; class Actinopteri; order Perciformes; family Nototheniidae; genus Notothenia; species Notothenia rossii. The sequence continues at coordinate 27,573,116 of NC_136901.1, read as the reverse complement.
CACCAGTCCCACCTATCAGCTGAATCAGTCTGAGCAGAGCGAGAGAGAGGAATGCATACATTTAATTTGACACATTTAGCAAAACATAAAAAAACATCTCTGCACAGTGGACACATTTAGAAATTCCAATGCAATTATCTATTTATAGTTTTTTTTGTAGGAAAGATAGGAGGGAATATTAACTCTACATAGTGGTACTCTAAACTAAATGTATCCCTATTGAAGCATAAAGGAAATATTAAGAGACTGAAGTTTGACCTGAGCACATATATATATATATATAAAAGCCAGTTAAGTATGTGGCAGATTAGCACCATTTTCTAGCAGAGGCTAAAAGAGCAGATTAGAGGCTAATGATTGATTTTATGGACGTTTACCGGCCGGAGCAGATCCCATTAATGCAAAGGCTCTGTCTATTGCAGCTTAAGTAGAAACAGGAAATAACTACAGCATGCACAGGAGCTTCAGCCTCCGAGCAATGCTCTGAAATGCTATTTTGAAAACAAAGTTGTGTGTGTGATGCTTGTCCAGAAAAACTTTTGGTAACAGATCCATGCCAGCTACTGTACGTGGACTCTTCTTCAGACGGCTGTCTCTAGTGACTGTGGATGCTCATGGGATATAGAATTCAGAGATAATCTGTCAAAGTATCAACATTTCATCTCAGCAACATCTTGCCAGATAATGACGCTGGTGAAGTGCAGACAGACACTGAATTAAAGTTATAAATGAAACATTTATGAAGAATTAGTAATGTAAGTAGCACCCTGTATCAACGCTCTTCAAAAGAGCTTGCAAAAAAGGCGGCCCAAACTTCAAGAATAACAAAATGAGTCAACACCCTCCAGACCCGGCTGTGTAGATTTCTTTTCATGATGATTTCTGGGAGTGGGAGCTTTGCCTTTGATCTGTTGCAGCCTTACAAAAGAGCCAAGGCTCACTAGAGGCAACAGAAAACTGAAAGAGGATCCGGAGAAAACCAAGAAGCTGCAGAGTTTGAAACCAGAAGGTGTTGTGGGTAATATCAAATACTTATTTGGCCCAAAGTGCACCTCAATCGGTCACGAGCTCAGTTACCCTGTGTTTCACTGTGCATGGCTGTGGCTCAGGGGGGATACATCGCATATACTAAGGGTTTGGGGTTCGATCCCCAGCCCCTGCAGTCAACATTTTGTGTCTTTGGCAAGATACTTAACCCAAAATTGCACACTTACAGTAGGCATGTCTACGGCATCGACGTGTATGTAAGTTGCCTTGGATAAAAGTTAAATCACAGCATACCACTGATTGGTTAGTGAGAAATTGCACGACGGGAAAGCCAGAAAAATATGGCATTTTTAAATGTTTCAATAGCACAGCTCCCGCAAATAGAACACCATTTTGCTGTCACTTGATAAAACCAGTGCTTGAATTGGGCCGGTACTCACCGGTACGCAGTACCGGCACTTCTGATTTTTACCCATGTGGTACCGGCACTTCTTACTGAGTACCGGTAAAATGCCGGTACTCAGCTGCCGGCAATATACGTATATATTGTAAACGCAACGCAGCGCAAATGTGGGTCTGACTCTGCCTCACAGAGGGTGGACTGGCTGTCTACATGACGTGGCCTGCCGACATTGCCACTTTCATACAGATCATACTAATGCCCTCGATTGGTCTGTGTGTCATTCAAGCTCGGGAGGGTGTGTGTTGGTGTATGTGTGGCGCGAGCGAGCGAGAAAGCGCGCGCACCGGTTACGTGTATTGTTGTTAGCATCTGGTGCTAGCTAGCTGTGCTAACGGATATCAGGAGCTGTTTCAACAAAAAGGTGGAGGGAGAGTCCTTTGCTGTCAGACTGAGAGGCTGAAAACTACAGCTCTGGTGAGGTAAATTACTCTCTGAGTCTTTAGATAGTTAACTTAGTTTAAGTTATCTCAGTGGGTCTCAAACGGTTCGGTCACCATTTATGTAAACACATATTTCCATTTGAGGGGGTAGTGATTAGTAAAATATGCATGAATAATACAAACAAAATGTTAACTAGGTGAAAAAAGGTAAGATAAACTTGTTGAGAGCTAAAACTAGTCTTTGCTGTTGCCTCAAAGAGGAGCAGGGTGAGAGGAGGGAGACAGGAGAGGCCGATTCGGGAGTCCAGACACACTCACAACTATAAATGAACCAAAAACAAATAAATAAACAAGTTTCAATGTTTTTTCATATTGGATATTGTATGTTATTGGTTATGGCCATGTACTTATGATTTTATGATTATTTAAATGTATACATTTTTGTTTCGTATGGGTGTAGTCTTTTTATTTGCCCCTCAAAATGCACCAGATTGATGCATTTAAGTCCAACATTTAATAAAAATCTTACCGGGGGAGCATACCCCCGGACCCCCTATAGGATTTGAGGCCCGGCCCCACTGTTCCCAAATAGATTAGCAATTTTTTTGAAATAGTAACCCATCTCCATATGTTTCTTTTTGGGTAGTAGATTTAAACTAGAGGGCTATCACTTTGTGCAGCAACGCTATTGACAAATAAATCCAGCAAAATGGCACAAAAAACTGGTAGTGGCCTCAGGGACGAGGAGTCATCTAACCAGCCAGTAGGAGACGAGCTTTACTTTCTTTTATATCCATAAAGAAAAAGTAAATCTGTTTACAGTTGTTCCATTATGGATGTTGAGAGGTATCCATATATCTCTTCATTTTGCTCTCAAAGTGCACCAGATTGATGCATCTACCTTCAATATTTTAAAAAAAATGTTCCCGGGGGAGCATGCCCCCGGACCCCCCTAGACTAGAGGGTGTCAGGTCCACTCCCCACTTATAAAAATAGCACTTTACCACTGCACCCCCTCTAATCTCAGATGCACCCTGAGTCATTTTGTTTAAGTACAGTGAGCCTTTCTAAAATATACAGTAAAGAGACAAACCCACCAGCATTATAGGATATACTATGACTTTGTGCCAAATACTTGTTGCTGATTTATAGTACTGGCACCTTTTTTATTCCAATTCAAGCACTGGATAAAACATCTTAAAAAGGCCGTCCGTAAAACTCGGGGTTGTTTGCATGGCTTTACTTACGCAGAAAGATTTTCTATTTGGAAAAGCAAAGAGGTCACATAAATGGTGAAAGGATATACACGTTTGATTAGCTTATCCCTCCAAATAATATTAACATGGGAAATAAGGCTGCAGACCAGTGATTTGTCAGAGAATTGTTGTTACATGTGTGACACGAGATTGCCTGCATAAGCCGCCATTTAAAGATAGCAAAGCTTCATCCAATAGACAGCAGAGTTTTCATTTACTTCACCCAGAAATTGTAAAAAGGCAGCCCAGATACTACTTTGTGTGGGTGTTTGCCTTTTCAGTGAGTGGCTGCGTTGTAGATGTTTTCACATTTTCCACGTGGTGCTATCACTGGGTACTACCCGCAGTAAAAAGCAATATGAAGGAAAAGGACCTGGTACCAAAGAAACTGAAATGAAATATATTGTCGGTTACATTCATTCAGTCAGTGTGTTGCCAAATCAGTTTTAAGTACAACCCCTGGCCTTTCTTAAAAACCTTCTCAATGAGATTCATATAGACTTGTTACACTTTTCAATTTGGGAAAACAGAAGATGTTTTGATTAGCCTGTCCCTCAGAATAATAATAACTTGGGGAAAAGAAGGTGTTGGTCTGAGCTTTTCTTATCACCGACCAGATGCTCCATGATTGAGATGTTGCTTCTCGAACAAAACAACTCAAGTCTGCTGCTTCTGACAATTGAATACGATGCATGTCTGCATTGTTACTGGATGCTCTAATAGCTACTACATTAACAATAATTACTGTAAACTGCACACATTGTTTCGTGTTCACATTGCATGAAGAGCTGAGATTACCTTGTAAGCCAAATGAGGTAAACCGTTTTCTCTGGAATTTGTGTGGGATATCTCTCGTCGCCCTCTATTTTATGACCATCTCCAGACTCATCTGAGCAAATCTGCCGTTCCCCGGTGGGAGGGAGAACTGCTCGAATTGACAAAAAGTGATTGGCAGAAGTGCATGCAGGAATAATTTGACTCCTGTCTGATTTTTCTCGCACTTGGCACACGACACCTGCAGACACTTGATCAAAATGTCAGCTGCAGCTAGAATATAACATTTTAGGCAGCATTTATTTGCACAAGGTAAGAGGAAAAGGACAGGATGGATTCGGAGCCAGCCAGACAAAATAAGACGGAGATGGAGGCAATTTTGTCAGTGTGGTTCCCTGGAGAAAGGTGCATTCTGTTACTGCCTCTTTAGTCTCACCATCCCTCTCTCGTTTTTGCTTCCTTTCAAGATGCATTCATGAAAAGTTTCTCTCTCATGCTGCTGAAACCCTCCCTCTCTATCTCTCTATCTCTCTCTACACTTTTAGCCCAATCAATCCACTTAGAGACAGACTCTGAGAGAGGATGTAACAGAGGAGATGTGGGGGTGAGGAGGACGGAGGGGAGGAGAGACTGAGGTTGGGAAAATGAGAGTAAATGCTTTGGAGATGGGAGGGAAGATTCGGGGAAGGAGAAACAAGATTACGTAAGGAAGGGAAGGAGGATGTGGAGAGGAAAGGCAAAAGGAAAGCAGAGATGTTTGGGATGTTGTGCGCAGTGTGGGGTTTTGGGTGGAGTTGCAGGGAGGTGATGGAGTGGAGGTGTCCTTCACGCAGCATTTCGATACTTGCCCTTGACGTACAGTAGTATCAAGAAAAGAGAGGCGTGTGTGTGTCGCAGCCTGTCAAATTTGCTAGTGGAAAGCAATTTGTGACTGCACTGAAGGAGTGGGAGATAAAGATAGGGATGGGGAGTGGGGGGTGTGTGCTGACAAGACTTGGCTGAGAGGAGGAGAGGACACTGGTGTCATTCGTGACACATGCAACACACACACACCAAACAGTATGTGTGTGTGTAAACTGTGTTTCTCTCCATTTTCCTGTAATACACTACATACATAATACACAAGCTTTCCATCTCTCTCTCCCTCACTCTCACACACATTCGTGTTTTGCTGCTGATGTTGGAGTGCGGTCAGTTCAGAAGAGTCTAGAAGTATTGTTCTCATCTAAATTGTGTGTGTGTGTGTGTGTGTGTGTGTGTGTGTGTGTGTGTGTGTGTGTGTGTGTGTGTGTGTGTGTGTGTGTGTGTGTGTGTGTGTGTGTGTGTGTGTGTGTGTGTGTGTGTGTGTGTGTGTGTGTGTGTGTGTGTGTGTGTGTGTGTGTGTGTGTGTGTGTGTGTGTGTGTGTGTGTGTGTGTGTGTGTGTGTGTGTGTGTGTGTGTGTGTGTGTGTGTGTGTGTGTGTGTGTGTGTGTGTTGCACTGTAATATGATGTCTTCAGTTGAAATGAGGCTGTGTGAGAGAGACATAAAGTGTGTGTGGCGCACTTATCCTATGATGGGTAAGGGTTTGTGCTTTAATGCACTCGCTTGTTCAGAACCTCACTTGCTCTGAAACACAACCGGTTTTACAAATGGGAAATGACGGGTTTTAAAAACTCCCTCCAGGTTTACCAATAATGTGTTGTTTCCATGCCAAACATATGTATTTCTTGAAATAATTTCCACCTGGCATGCCGGTTTTAAATATTAACAATGTGAGGCACACTGTATTATTCGTAAAAATCTCGACTGGCACACCTCAGACTGGTTCATGGCTAACTTTAGTGTTAAAACAGTGTACCGTGTGACACATGGCTTTAGGATAGGAGCAAAAATAGAACAAAAGGATTGCCTGTAAACGATTATTAATCATGGCATTAGGAGCTTAAACCCAAACTCTAATTGGATGGAGATTTAAAGTAATATTAATAACCTGCTCCATTCATTCAACAAGCATGGGAAACTGGTTAGGGCTCAAAATGAGCACAGCGTTAAAATCCACATGGTAACATGCTTACAATGACAGCTTTATTTAATTATATAGCACGATTTATATAGGAGGGGACAATCGAAAGAAAATACCTAATTGCAATTATTTTTGACTGATATTGCTACTCTGATATGATTCACAATATGAGAGGGTTGACAAAAACATTCAACATAAGTACCGGTATTTATTATGAAGTCTGCAAATGACTGTTTGTTGGCGACTTGGCGGGGACTGGCAGCACCACTATAGAGACCTTCAGATATTCTCTCATATTTTTGCCTTATCCAACAAATGGGACGGGTCTACTGCATTTTGCACCAGTCCATATTGTGATGTTCGATAAGATTTTGATTAATTGTGCAGCCCTACTTTCATACAAAAAAGAATACCAAAAGTGCTTTAGAAAAATAAAATAAAAGACTTGTACAGCAAGAAATATTATTTTCAATGTCCTCCAAACTTTGAGCATTGGAGAATTTACCTGAGACCCCTGTTCTCAATGGTTTAAATTAATTGTGTGTTTGATGGCATCTTAACGCCTATCCCCCCCTCTCTTTGTCCCTCCCCAGCAGCGTCCGGTGCAGCAGTCATTTGGTTCCTCCCTGTGCCGGGAGTCTCACTGGAAGTGCCTCCTCCTGACCCTCCTCATGTATGGCTGCTTCGCCACGCTGGCCTGGTGCGCTCTGTGTCGCGTCCCCGTCCTCGGCTCCTCCTCCGGTCCTCTGGGTTCTGATGACGACGCCACCTCGGCCGCCTACTACAACGACATCCTGCACCTGGAGAGCCCGTGCTCCAGCGGCTACGTCTACATCCCGCTGGCCTTCCTGGCGATGCTCTACGTGGTTTACCTGGTGGAGTGCTGGCACTGCTTCTCCAAGACGGCAATGTTGGCTAATGCCGAATTCCAGGTCTGTGGGATAAAACAGAAAAAGCATTAAAGGGGGCCTATAATGCAAAATATGTGCCTTTTATACATAAATATGTGTCCCCGGTGTCAAAAAACAAAACCCTCTCTCTTTACCTGCGTAACCAAATCTCTAAAAACGGGGTACAATGGAGCTGATCCAGATTTGCGTCCGATATGATGTAAAAATATGTGGACCCACTGCACTATCAGAAACAAAGCCCGACGTGTTTTGGACGTAATATGGTCTTTGTTTACATTAGCAAGCATCGCTAACACTCAAAGCTAACCTGTACTGGAGAGAGCATGTGTAAAAAAAGCAGGAAATTAAAAAAGAAACTCACCTTGTGCTAAACCCGCAAGAGAGAAAGCATTTGAGATCCATACTTATTCAAGTTCTCTAACAGGGCTTAAATAGAGGGATAGGAGGGATGTCTAAAATGGATGATCTGTTTGGCGTTTTCAGCAAAAAAAATCAGACAACATAGAGACCCATAATATATGCCTAAAAATAGCATAATAGGAGACCTTTAAATTAAACAAGAGGGCCTCATAGCTTACAAAAATGTTGGAAGATTTTGGTAACATATCTAAATGTCATTATTTGTCTGATATTGCAATTCTGAAATGATTTGCAATGTTAGAGGGTGACATCATTATTCTCCTATCCATTGGAAAAAACATTGTTGTACATTTCTTCAGGATTACAACACTTTATAATGGTGTATAGACACATCAATTCCCTTAAAAAATATTCTATCTCTTTTGATTTGATTGAATAAAAAATTGCTCGGTGGCTGTATTGACATTTCCATTAAATTTCAATCAGTCGTTCAGCACCCAGCAGAGTGTGGAGTTCACTGCTGCAGTCTAGGAATAGCTCTCTGACCTTGAGCCAAGCAGCAGAATCTGTTTACTCATTGAAGCTGATAGTCAGCAAAAGCCTTTAAATAAAGAGCTTGTATACATAAATTGAGGGTGGTGTGTTAAATGTCTGCTGAGACAGTTGCTGATCAAGATAAATAAGGGCTTAATTTCCTGCAGTTCAGTCCGGAATTTTAACATTTCAAGAGGAGAGAACACTTTCAATTTCTTTCCTAAAATAGTCTTTGCCCATTTATATGGAACTGAGCAGACCCAGAGGCATCAGTCTCTCTTTCATCTATCCTTGTCTGCTCTGTCTTTTATCAGGAGCACATTGGTTACTGTTCATCTTAGATATGTGCTACTGCCAAAAACAGCATGTTTTTTTACAGTGGTCCAGACTGTCAGGGGCACAGATCTTATGATTAATTGATCTGCGTAGGGATTTAAAAAAACAAAACATAAACAAAACCTGGCAGAGCCTGACTTGCACCAGATTTAACTCAAATCTATTCAAATAAGACAAACCTAATTGTTCTGCTTGCAGGAACTGCTCAGGCAATGTCGCATCTTAAATTGTTTGTCCTCGTTTTCAACAGATTTATTTAGAAGGAATTGAATTGAAATAAAACTTATATCTCAAAATAACTTGAATCCAGTCCTAAAAAAAGAACACTGTCTCGAGGAAATGCTGATGTCTTTTGTTTGTTATATAATAACTTGAACTATCTCTTTCATGTAATCGTCAAGCCCTAATTGTGTTATTTATTTATTCTCTCATAAGGGAGCAGAAGGGCATTTTTATGTACACTCAAATTTGACCATATAAACTCAATGTAGGAACATACATTTGAATGTGTCTTGAATGAATCCTCTGACACAGGAGGTGTACGAGCGTGTGCAGAGGCTCCAGCAGGCCACACCCTGCATCTGGTGGAAGGCCATCAGCTATCACTACGTCAGGAGGACCCGACAGGTGACCAGGTACCGCAACGGAGACGCTTACACCACCACACAGGTGAGGGGAGCTTCACGTAAATATACTCTTTTAAACTTTTAAAACAACTGATATGCGAATCTTAATTTCTCCTAGTGAAATATTGCATCCCTGTGTGCAGGAATACAAACATCATACTTTGCCCCCCCCCCCCCCAGGTGTACCATGAGCGGGTGAACACTCACGCTTCCAGCTCAGAGTTTGACTACGGCCGCTACGGAGTCAAAGACGTGTCAAAGGAGCTGCTGGACCTGCAGCTGCACCCTGCAGTCCGCCTCCGCTTCACCAAGTGTTTCAGGTCAGACACCTGAACCCATCTCTGGAATTAGATGGGTTTTTTGTATCGTTTTTTATTATTATTTTCCTTTATGAAACAGCCATACGTAGGGGGTTGTTTTGTTTTGTTCTTAAAATCCCCTTGTCCCTGCTGTTATGTACCTTCCCCCATTCATTGTGCACACATCCTTATTTTTGGCGGGCTAAGAACGTTTTTAACAAATCTTTGTGCTATTTAGCTTCTCCAGTGCACGAGCTGAAGCTGCCTACCTCACCCAGGTAAGACAAGATATACAAAATTAACATATTTAGTATATTTATTTTCTGCTCTATCAATGTAATTAAATAAATGTCTTATCTATAAAATGTGATACAATAAGTTCAACCCTAGTTTCCAGAGCACAAAGTGTTATCTTTCAATTGTTTGCCCCCTTAGCTTCATTCTTAGGATTTCCACTCACTGCACACCTGCGACAACAATGGCAGATTTACCACTCAAATGTCTTTCTTTGAAACAATCATCTCTTGATTTTGGACAGAGATAGAGAAAAGCAGGCTTCTTATTTCTAGCCAGCAACTATTGACTTAAATCTGTCATTACAACTGTTGCTGTCAGATTCAGCTGTAGCTAGCCAGCTTAATAATTTATCACATTTTCTATGAACACTTGAGGAGGTAGTAGGTGCAGTTAAGAAGTTGATCCAAGTATTGTGAAGTCCAGGTCTGGCCTTCACACTGTTGGATAATGAAACAAAATGGATGTGAAAATATTTTTAGTTTTAAACATAAACTACCACAAAATAATACAGTAGTAGGTTAAAGATATCCTCCTGAGCTTTGGAGATAATGCTCTGTTAATGAATTCTAATTCTAGCACATCCTCTTTCTGTTATTCAAAGCGAGCTCGCTTCTTCGGGGAGAACGAGGGACTCGATGACTACATGGAGGCCAGGGAGGGGATGCACCTGAAGAACGTGGATTTCCGTGAGCACATCCTGGCGTTCCCTGACCCGACCCGGCAGCCCTGGTTCTCCCGGCACAAAGTCTTCTGGCTGGCCTCTGCTTTCCTGATGTCCTGGCCGCTGCGCGTGGTGTCAGAATATCGCACGGCGTACGTCCACTACCACGTGGAGAAGCTGTTTGGTGAGGACGAGGATGGTGGCGGAGGAGGTGGGGGTGTAGGAGGGCCAGGTGGGGGAGGAAGAGGGGATGGGGTTGAAGGAGGGACTGAGAATGGACTCCATCCTGGAATCAACGGGACGAGTTACAGAGCCATCTCTCGGGTCAACACGGTGGACATGACGGAGCTGGAGTGGCACATCCGCTGTAACCAACAGATGGTGCCGAGCTACTCTGAAGCCCTGCTGATGGACTTGGAAATGAGCGGGGGGACAAACCCCACCGCCTCTACGCCCATCTCTGGGGCCACAAGCTCCACCCCGAGCACGGGGCCCAACCCGCCTCCTCTCGCTCTGCCCGTTGTCTTCAACTCGGCCTACCTCCTCCAGAGCTGCCCTCGCTGCCGGAGGACCACGTCCAGCTCCAGCCTGCCCTCCAGGCTGCGGGCCCCCATGGGAAACACAGCGCTCCTGAACGCTACCGTGGCAGGCATCAGGGCAGGGGGGCAGGGGGGTGGAGGAGGAGGAGGAGGTATCGGGGGACGGTTGGTGCTCAGTCGAAGCGGATTCTCTCTGGGGAGACTGGCAGCAGTCCGCCCAAACAGCCTGTTTCATTCAAGAAGCATGGGAGGAGGGCTGGGAGGGAGCAGAGAGGATGGAGCAGGGAGTGGAGGAGGAGGAAGCAGTGGGGGAGGAGGAGGATTCCTTGGTTTGGGTTCAAGGCAGGACAACGAGGAGACCAGAGGAGTGCTGGAAGGAGAAGGGGATGAGGAGGAAGAGCAGCAGCAGCAGCAGCAGCAGGAAGAGGAAGCAGCAGCAGCAGCAGCAGCAGCAGCAGCAGCAGCAGCAGCAGCAGCAGTGGTGGTGATGAGACGGGATCAGGGAAGAGGAGAGAGAGACGAAGACGCAGAGCCAGACAGTGCAGGAACAGGCGAGGGGAGGGAGAGCGAAGGGGGAGGGAGGGAGCGTCCTCCATCCTATCAGGACGCGTTTTTCTTTCCCGTCCTCATCATACATGGAGAGGAGAGCTGCCACGGTGGAGACGACATGTGACGATTCAAAAACAAACAACAGATTTCACATTAACAGCAAGAAAGTCTGGGCAGAGGCCGAGGGAGATGAAGGAACGCGCTGAACACAAAGAGTGGATCAGAGAGTGAAGCAATAAGATGGGAATGAGTGAGAACAGAATGAAGTTGAAAGAACTACAGGAAGAAGAAATGATTGAGGAAGAACAAAGCATTACAGAGGTAAGAGCAGCTGTGTGAAACAGAATAACCAATGAAACAAGGGGAGATGGGAAGATGTACGGTAGAACATGACTGTTACAGGGAGCAGTGCATACAGTAAAAGAGCGGGAACGCACTAGTTCAGATGAGATGATAGCTGACCACAAAATAATATAAAGTCTGATGCTGTGTTCACGCCTAATGTTCTCAGGTGAAAAGCCTGTTAGTGTTAAGATTCTAATAAACATCTTAAACGATGGTGAGGTAATACCATTTTAACTTTTAACAGTATGTCAAAATCCATGTGTCAGACATATGTACGCCTTAGTGAGGATGGAGCAGCTAAAGTGCTAGCATTGCCCTCATCAATCCAAACTCCATTCAAGCTAAAAAGCATTTTAAAAGTTGTTTGCTTGTCCTTTTGCGTACAGACCTAACAAAGGATTAACTTTTCTTATATTAATGTTGTGAGTAATTCACGTGACTTACACAATGTTAAATTCATCTACGTATATGGTGTGAACACAGCATCAGAATATGAGTGAAGCCAAATACTTGAAAACTGTAGACTTTACACTAAGATATTGAGAACGAGAGGAATAACAGAAAGACTGAAAACATGGGAATGTACTTCCAGATGTATCTATGCAAGAACAGGAGTGAGAGGAGGAACGGGTCTAAAGACAGCAGAGCCTTTGAAGTAGACTCATCAGAAGATGACATACAGAAAGAACTTCTAAATATGTCAGAGGACACAAAGGGTTTACTAATTCAATATGAGGAAGTAGGAGAGAAACAATGATGCGCTTTTGGTAAGGTAATAGAAAATGGCAGAGTATAGCATTTTAACAACAATAGGCGGAGAGGAATAGTCAAATACAAACGGACCATGTCAGACCAGATTAATCAAATCATGAATTGAAAGATCATCTCAAGAGGAGGAGAGAAACAAAAGGAGCAGCAACCCTGATCTGGAATCTGATCAGGAAATCAAATAGTATTCAAACAGTCCCCCTCAGAAAAAGACCCAGATTCACTTTACAACGTCACACAGCATCTATCGAGCAACTGTAACATTATAATAAGATTGGAGAAGTATTGATCTCCTCCCTCCTCTTCATGCCTCACCTCACCATTAGCTTCCGCACCACTCTCTATCCATTACCGATATGGAGCTGATAGAAAAAACTCCTTACGAAGAGGAGAGGCGGCTTCCTCTCCTTCCATCTTCTGTCCTCCCTCCATCTTCTCTGCTCTTCTCCTTCCTCCAAACATGCCAACAGATAGTGCGTAGCAACACATCTATTGCTTTTTTGAAACACAAATCATTAGGGGCAACATCTCTTCTCGAAATTAGCACATTGTGTTTAAATTAAAGTGAAAGGGTTTTGTACCGTAGTTGATGGACTACCTCCTTTTCCCGTCCCTACTTCTCTGCCATCACTTCTTCTGTAAAGTGCTGCACCTCTCCTGCTCCTCAGATCACATTTCCTCTTCGCTCTCTCCACAAATCACGCCTCCTCTCGGCGAGGATTCCTCCTCCACCATCAGATTTTATTAAGCAGATATATCACACTTTATATAAAGTATTTTTAAAACCTCTCCCCATGTCTGAATATTGTCGAAGAGACAGAATAAACAAAAATGTTAAGATACTGACAGGCTGCTAACACAGGGTGGGGTTTTCCACCAGCTATGCCTGTATAGTTGTGCTCTAGTTTTAAACAGTTGTAGCCAAAGAGAGGTGTAAAATGAGAAAACAAATTACAATAACCTTCCTAAAATAACTAGGTACTATATAACACAATACTGTATGTGTTTACGCATGATAAATCACCTCTTAGTCTCATTTATGTCCATCATTTTGGACCACATGGGAAGTCAAACATGAGCTCAGCTGGTATACTCCTAAAATAAAAAACAGACTAGAATAATTCAGAGGTTGAATCGCTTTGTGCAGACGTTAACATTGCTGATAACAATAATGTAATAAATCCAACAAAGAAATCATTAAAGCCCAGCCCTTTGATAGAGTAAAGGGCCGTCCACACCGAGAAACATGACTATACAACTATAAACACTGAGTATCCACACGTCCCAAAAATAACGTGTTGGAGCCCCACAAGGGGTATTGTTGCATAGAGAGCGAAAAGGACACGAATAATAATATTAGAAGTTTAAAAAATAGCTAGTGATTTGCATCCGTCAACGCTGTGGAAGTGAAGAGAGGGACTTATTCTGTAATAAGAACATTGAATTACGGATGCAGTCCTAATAGTCCCTTTTACTAATCCCCCTCCTGTATGTGACAAATACACTTCATTTACGGATGGATTTTAACTCGCTGTTTGTTTAATCATCCATCAAATCGTTCTTCAAGTGATCCAAAATATATCTTTTGCCACTTTCATCGCAGTTTTATATTTACAGTTATCTTTATGGTTATCCTTCTCGGTGTAGACGGCCACATTGTGCCATGCTGCTTCCTCCTCCTCTTGAAGAATCACCTTCAAATAAGTAACAGTGCTCTCACTATGAAATGTTTAAAAGTTAGCCGGCATAGAGATGCATGTAACTTAATAGCAGCTATCGTGCAGTAGCTAACGGCTATGTAGCAAATCTTTTCTGCCGTTGCAAAAAGCAGTGAACAAAAAAGTGAAATGTAGATATTTCAGAGTCATGTAGATAAAGAATCCATAGGGCTTAGCTCTGTTTTCAGGCAGGGAGAGACAATTGGCACAGACAACACCACCATCAGTGCAGTGATTTTACAAAGCACACCAAACCTGCTGCATTAGCAAGAAGCATTTCAACTTGTTAGCTGGACATTTCTTACCATTCCCTGAGGTTCCCGCAGCCACTCTGTGATGATGGAAGGTCTCCCTCGTTCTCCAAAAAGCACACCTTAAAGAATGAAAGTTTGAGAAAAATATCCTACATGAGGAGTTTCCTGAAAAAGAGCAATGCTTCAGACGCTTCATAAATATGGATCCTTACACCCAACCTGGATTCAGCAGAGACAGCAGGAAACGTTCTTTCAATGAAACTTTCCGGAAAGGTAAAGTAGAGCACGGCCTGGTTTGCTGTACGGGACACACACTCTGACACACATTCCCACACACAGACTCTGGATCTTCCGTAACTTTCGGGGACATCAATCTGGAGTGGGCACAAGGAGACAAATGGAAAGAATAATTACTGGACATCAAATAAACAGCAACCAGGATGTTTCTTTGTGACTGGACAACTGGAAAATGACTTAAGCAGCCGCTAAAAAGAAGAAAATGTGAGATTAAAAGACAATTATTTTTACAGCTATATATTATTATCTCAGTCTCTTGACTTGTTGATAAAAACGTCTCTATAAATGTCCTTGAACAAAAAGAAGCACTAAAAAGCATTGAACCACACTTCTGTTAATTTGATAGAGTTGCTTCCACACATTCATTCACTCTGTTTATGCGTGTGTGTTTCTGTTCTTATACCCACTTAAATTGGAAATCACATGTAGTGAGCTTCAATTTAACATCCTAACTATCCTAATACTTTGCCACTAAAACTGACAAACAGAAAAATACAGTTCAGTCTGTAATGTGCTGCTTTTATATCATCTGCATACTTGATTAGACATGATTTCAGGTTATTAAGTGATGTCTTGAATCCAAATGCCTTTGTAATTTTCAGAATTGTTTTATTTCTTAGCTGTTTTATTTTTAAATTTATTTAATTTTTGTAAAACAAACAATTTACTTCCCATAGTCTTTGATTACTGAGCCTCCAATATGCGTTGGGTGCTTGGAGTTTTGATATTTAATTATTTTTGTGTGTTTCACTCATATGTGTTGCGACTGGATATTTATACTGCTTTATTACCAGTGTGTGTCAAAAGTGTGTCCTCAGTCGCTTCAGGTGTGCCAAGAGCTTTGTGCCCATGATGTCTTACACACACACTCATGTGCGCTTGCATGTTTAGCCACAGCCATAAAGCAGACATTATAACAGCTTATTTTAGACTAGAGTAACATCAACTCATAACAGCCACACACATGCAAAGTCTTAACACACACACACACACACACACACACACACACACACACACACACACACTGAAAGCATGGAGCTGTCCTGCTTTGTTGCCTTTGTGTCCGACGTTGCCAACTTTTCGCTCAGGATTTCAGTTTTCTGCTGCATTCCTGTGTCAACACAAGCTGTCTTTCACACACATCCATCATACCAAAGCAAAACACACAATTAGAACAGATAATGCCTAGGCTTACACACATGAACATAGACGAGCAGATGGTACAGGTGGAGATGATTCAACATTTACACAAAGTGACAAAAGGCTGGTTTTACTCAGGAGAGAAACTGAAAAAAGCTCATGAGTAAATCCTCCCAGAATGTGTCTGATACGTTGTTTTCTGTCCACTAGGTGGCAGCAAAGCCTTATAAGGTGTTGCAATGCAGAGATGTATTGTATTTAGAGGGTAAACAACAGTGAATCTAAGGGTAGAAAACAGCTGATGTCCTGCTCTCTGCACACACACACACACACACACACACACACACAGATGTGTTAGTAAAGCAACTACTATGACATCACTGAGCAGAGGTGCAGGCTAAAAGGTTAAGGGGACAGTTTACTCCCCAAAAAATGTTCCTCTCACCTGTAGTGGTGTTTTTCAAACTAGATTTCTTTGATTAGCGTTGCAGAGTGTTAGAAATATCGCCTGTAAAGATTTATAACGTAATGGGACTAGAAGGATAAATCTGAAAAATACAACACTAATGTGTCTTCCAAGAATTGTGACCCTGTTACTTATGTTAATCCAGAGCTTGAGGTGAGTAGGAACTTTTGAAATGTTCTGGGGTTAACTGTCCCTTTAAACCTGCAGAGAGCAGTGCAGCTGTATGTGATTGTGCATTCACTGATCTTATTTTCCTTTAACTGTCACTGAATGTGTTGCAAAGCGATATCGCCCATATCCCTGCTTTGTGGCTGGACGTGTTGATGT
Source organism: Notothenia rossii (assembly GCF_949606895.1). Taxonomy (NCBI): domain Eukaryota; kingdom Metazoa; phylum Chordata; class Actinopteri; order Perciformes; family Nototheniidae; genus Notothenia; species Notothenia rossii. The sequence continues at coordinate 27,556,825 of NC_136901.1, read as the reverse complement.
TGCTAAGCAGCTTTCTGAAATTATAACCACAAGCAATGGGAGCTTCAGTCATAAAAATGACAACACTGTTATAAAAAGGCAATTTGCTTATCAACCGCCAAGCTCATTCTCTGGCTGTCTTGTTTGATTTGTGATTTTCTTTTTTGAAAAGGTCACTTTAAAGTACACATCCTTCTCCAATGCCCACTTAAAGTTTCTTTGATTTGCGTTGGCACAACAATTCTGCTGTCATTCTTGTTATCACTCGAATACCATTTACAATGCTCTAGCAATTATGACCAATGTATTGTTGTCAATTCTGTAACTGTTTCTCTCATGGGACGAGTCCAGTCATACAGAGTTTGTCGAACACTGTAAAAAAACCTGTTTAGAATTGGTTTGACTCCAGATCACATGAACTCCAGCTGCATTTTTGATTTTTAGAAAGGACTTGCTTAGTCTAATGCGGACACTACAAACTGTCAGGAAACAAACACTTGTGATTCATTGACAGTTAATGTAATTTATTTAAAGTTAAAAGAATTCAGGGTGTGACCTCAGACAATTAATGTGATTTTGTGTGCATTTACAAGCGTCCCTCGGAACAAAAAAAAGCAGCCAAGATTGAGCAAACACTGTATTGCACAAGTAGTTTTATTTTGTGTTCAAACTTTGTTTTTAGTTTTACAATGTGTCATGAGTTGTCTTATGCTTTACAATGGTAGTGATGATGCCTGTTTATTCAGCTGATAACATTATGTCTAAGTGATACATTAGTGTCAGTATAATTAACTGATATTCAGTGTCTGGGTCAAGGCTAATTTTATGATCAGGGTCAGATTAGAGTCAGTTTGGATTTTAATAATCATAATTGGAGAAAGGGAACTAGTGGCTGATGAAATTACACTCTGCTTAAATATGTGCTGCGTCACCTGACTTTCAAGTCACCATTGGACGATAAAGCTTTAAAAAAAAAGGATATTCATGTTAAAAGTCCTCAAGTCACGTCACATGACATTTCAGGATGCCCATTTACTTTCCTGCTAAATATTTAATGTTGCTGGATTACCTGTGAGCTGTCAAACAAATGAAGTGTAACCACAATGTAGTCGTTATGTACATGCAGCCTCTATGGAACAATAATGTCACGTACAATGCATTATTGTCTTACACAGTGAAGCCAGGAATGGGTGCACTGTTCAAGCACCGTCGAGCAAAAATGTCCTCAGTATTTAAGCTAATTAATATGTAACTGATAATGAGATTGTCAATATCACACCAGAGTATAGTTGTTGTCACTGGCCTGTTTCAGATAATGTAATTATTTCCTTTGAGTGGATGATGACAGTGGGGGTAATGGAGCTGGAGGCAATAACACTGTTAACTGATGCACTCCTGCAATGATGATGACAACTAATTATCATGGAAGATGCAAATAAAGTCAACCTGCTTGGTATACCTCCGTTTGGTTTTGTGGGATTCTTGTTAACCCGATGTTTTTTTAATTTTAACGATAAAATTGGGCAGTAATAACTTTTTTTTTATCTGACCCCTCCAGCTCTTCTCAATGTGGGTAACCATTTGTGATGCATTAACACAAATGGATGATATACAGAAATTGCGCTTATTACAGCTTGAGCATCTTCTCTAGACTAAAATAATGCAATACTTTTGTTATTAAAAAAAACACTTCTTTTTTTCTGTTGATTACAGATCTTTAATGGCACTCAACCACCATGTGCTCGCCCTGTGGGGAAATACTCATCCTTTAAAAAAGGTGTTAAATGTTTTCTCAGCTTGAGAGGAAGTTTCCCCATCTCCTCTGCTTTGCCCATGTGTTAGCGTTAGCGTCTAAAATTGATAGATTGATTGATTTGATCTAGTTTTATTTAAACTTTTTTTTGCCAGATGAAGAATTTTCAATGCATGGATTTTAAGTTTTCAGAGAAACAAGCGGAGTAAGTGCCAGCTAGCTTAGAAAAAACACAGCTTTTTGGAGTAAAACTGGTTTATTTATAGTTTTCAATGGTAAAACCGTGATGATGATCATCTGGAGAGGAGTAGACTTCTGCGTATAATTCAGCTTGCTGCAATATCGCAGCGATGTTGTTCACAACAACTCCCATGATTCCAGACTGCATCACAGTCAAACCCAGTCTGTTTGTTTGTTCCCCTCGCTGCAGAAAATAAAGATTCAGGTAATCTTAGTCATATAAAACAACAACAAAAGACAGTTGGATTATGGGAATTGTATGATCCAGTGCATGTCAAATAATCCATTTCTATTGCTAGTCCCTCAACTGTATTGAATTGCAAAACTAAATCACAGCGCCCAGTAATGTGCTAACGGTTGATGGCTGTTTGGGTGATTTTGGTTCCAGCCTCGGGCCTGAGAGGCTTCCCTCAGTCATTGTGAGAATGAATCATGATTATTACCCCCTCAACCTTTCTCCTAGTTCATCTGCTGCACTATAGATCACCTGCAAGGCTGTTACAGTCCTTTGTTGAGCCATCAGAGTGTCCTTGTGTTGGTAGTTTCGGGTGTCTCGCATATTGTCGAACATCAATCTGATGTTGGTCTACAGCACATTCAATATTCATAAAAGGTCATTACAATGGCTGCCATTCACAGGCTGAGAATGACAGGCAGGCATTTCAATATAAACTGTTAATGTGTCTGCAATGGCATGTTTGCAGTTGTTCTCTTTGTCCTGTGAGTGTGTGTTCAGGGAGCACTTTCATCATGGTGGAGTTGGGTCTCTGTATTTGTTTGTTTCCCTATCATCTCCACACATCAGGAAGGAGAGGAGTTCAAAGCAACATCTGGCTGCATCAAAGTATCTGTTTACAACCTGGCTCCTCTTGTCACGCAATAACATTCTGATTTGTCTTCCTATTTGTATTCTATAGGTAATGACAACAAAGTGCTTTCTGCAAATGTGTATGTCAGCTCAGTCATGTACAGAGTCAGGAAGTATAAAGCTTCGCTGGATTTACTCGCCCCATGGGATTGTCTACTAGCTACACTTCATCTGAATTTTAAAAGAAACAAACAAACAGTCAACTTGATCTGTGTCATGTTTATTCAAGTCAGGAATTGAGCCCTGGATCTGTACACAGCAGATATGAATTGTTTCAGACTTTAAATCCTCTGAAAACAAAGCGAGGCAGAGTCATGTAAAAGGCCCCTAAGGACGATGACTTTATAGTGGTTTAGCCCCTTTTGTGTCTCTTTGTAGTTATTTATTTATTTGTAGTCATGTTGTGCTTCTTTATTGTAATGTTAAGTCTCTTCAGGGTTTGTTTCTGTGATATTTTGCAGGTGAAGGCTTTGGGTCATTTCAGAAGTGATCCTTTACAGTTGGAGGAAGAACTCTCACACTGCAGGTGTGTGAGTAAGACACTAGAGGGCAGCACAGCCTTTTAACATTTTGTTTTGTCCCTTTGATTTACATTTTCTCTTGATGTAGTCGTGGGACATCATGAACAGTTAGAAACCAACCGTGATAAATATGCAACATGGAAGAAACAACATCACAAACACTGAAATTAAACTTTTCACCGAAGTAGAAAACATTTTGTGTTTAGCATTTCAAATGTTTGCAATGAAACCAATTTGCATATTGAGAGAATCTGGAGTGTTCAAAGAGGGAAGTGCTTTCAAGAATCTATTATTTGCATATGTCTTAAAACTTGCCTGAATAATTAAGTATATTTACATATAGCTACATAAATTCATACGTTTTTTTATAAAAAGCTATTCGCTTTAACACATGAGATTAGGTAGAGGAGTTGGTGTAAAGTCAAAAACAGAGCCTAAGGCTTTAATAAATATAAAATAAAAAACAGATTACAAGTAGTCGATTATTAATATATATGGATACATAGAATAACAAAATATCTTAACTGTATACAGAATTTAAATCATAAATGCTACAAATATGTTTCATTTAAAGACAAACCACCAACCGACAACAGGTGTAATGATCGCAGGCAGTCCTGCCTCCTCTGGCAAGCTGGGTGTAATCACCCTAATTACAGAGCCCAGCGCTGCATCCTCAAGAAGGGTTTAAAGCTGTGTGCGATCCTAGTAAACGGAAGCGTGTAGACGGGAGGCATTTCTACCCAGTCAGGACAGGAAGCCGGTAAGATCACATCCATCATGCTGTGAGAAATCCGCAGAGCCGCTCGTGAATGTTCTGTTGTTTATAATATGCACGTGTCTTGTTAGAGCTTTGCACAGCATTGTTTATATGTGTGGTTTCAAAGTGGTGCGTAAATTGCGTGGCACATTCAGAACTTAGACGCGCTGTTTATTTAGCTTAGAAAGAAGCTTTCTTGTTTAAGAAATAAGTAATGTCTTATAAATAATTCATTTGTTTTAGTAGAAGCATTAATAGTGAAGTCTTATTTTATTCATTGAATACCTTTGTTAAAGGAGGACATAATAGTTTCTTGTTTAAAAATAATAATTAATTTGATTTGTCAACATTTCCAGTAAAAAGTCAAGTTAAAAGAATCTGCTTTATTTATATGTTTACAAATTCAAAAATGTTCTCTTTTGTTTCAAAGGTTTTTCATCTGCATAAAGTGAACTTCTAAATCAAAGTGAAACGTATTGAAAAGAAGCTGTGTCACTGGAGTGAAATCCTGTTCCCAAAGTCCGGTAGACGCCTCATCCCTTTCAAGTGGGGAATACACACAAAAAGCCCAGGAAACATACCGTTTGCCAAGCTACAGTGCCTGTCTAGCAGTGATATGATGAGCCACAAAATAACTGATAGCATCTGCTAAAATATGTATGAAGTGGTTTATTTGATGCTATGTTAGTGCAGCAGTGTCTCTGCATGATTGTTACAACACTGGCAGATGATTCTTCCTGATTCCAACATGGCAGCGGCGTAAACAACAGCCTGCACACTTTCTGTAGCCCTGATATCAGAGTATCAGAGCAGACGTCTCTCTCCCCTCGCCTCTCCCCTCCTCCTGATGCTTGATGTTCCTCAACAGATCTGCCTTTGTTGTCTCCTTCTCTCAGAGCTGCACCTGTGACTGTTGGGCCAGCTCCTAGTGGAGAGAGAGGAGGAGATGCAGAGGAAACATGTTCACTGCTGGAGACAGGTGGATGTAAGGAACTGAATGTGAAAAAAGCGAAACGGGCATCATTTTCAAAGAAAATTCTTCCGATTTGTCATTTATTGCTTTTTTGCAGCCCCTTTTAACATATACATTGCCTATAATAACTAGCATTTACATAGTAATACATTTCTAGTACTGAGTGAGTAAGCAGGTGTCTTATACAGAATAAACTTTGCATAATCATTTATTATTACCAGCTTTTCTCCTTTGGCCACTTGGTGGAGCAGTAGTTCCACAGCTTCAAACAAAAAACTAAATTAAATAAAAGTTTAGGCAAAAACAAGAAAAGCTCCACATGAAGGCAACAGCTCTTGATTGTGCAGAAATACCCAAAAGACAAAACAGATTAGCAGACATTTGGATACGTTTTTCTGAATAAAACTCACTTTAATTGGTCAAATGAAACCCGGTGTTCACAGGCCTGGATCCATAACTGTACAGTAAATGGAAGGGGCAGCAAAGTGTGTTAATATGTGTATGAGTCCAAATCTCAGCCCGCAGTATCCTTTGTGAATAATGTCATTTAAAGAATTTGGTAGTGGGGATCAGGACATATATTCTAAAATGCATAGCGCAGAGCTGGAGAGGCCTTCTAAAGGAAATAGGATTTAATTGCATTAAATCTCACAGTGGTGAATGCTAAGCAGAGCATTTAGAGTTTGGGGAATACTGCTTGATTTCCAAAGGGGGACTTTCAACTTTGGGAAAAAAAAGTATATTTGACACTGATGAGTCCAGAAATGAACGCCAGGTTGAACCTACAGTCAACAGTGATTTTAGGCACATCAATCTTTTTTTTTGGGAAACATTTATGTTAGTTTCTTTGCTTCGAGGAGCATTATGGGTCTGGAGTCACCGTGCAGCAATGGATTCTGGGAGGAGGAGGAGAGAGAGAGTGAGGGGAGGAAATGGACAGGAAAAAAGGGGTTGGGAGGAGTATCTCACTTTTAGCCTCACACTCAGGGTGTTTCTCCGACTGTCTGTGGAGTCTCCTGCTGAGGGGCTGAACGCAGTGGAGGGAGGGGTAAGGAGGAAGCAAGGAAGGAGGAAGTGAAAAAGGGAGGAACACATAACAAATCTGAAGTGACATAACTGGACATCGCTCCGAAATAACACTCTGATCTCCCCCATCTGTTTACTGTCCGTTGTGGTTACAAGTTATCCATCTCGAGTTTCTCTCCTTCTCTTTCCAAATCTTAAAAAAATTAATCTGCCCTTTGATTTTTCTCATCCTCAAGCTTGTGGTACTACCCCCCCCGCCCCCCCCCCCCACACACACACACACACACACACACACTCCTCCCCCTTTCCTCCATCCTCCCGCTGGTCTACCTCTCCTCTCGTCTAATAATAGATGTAATGAGTATGCGGTCTGTCTCGCTTGCAGCAGCTCTGCACTCCCCCCCTCCCTCCTGCATCTCCCACTTCCCATTCTCACATTTCTCCTTCCCCTGTTGTTATCTCACCCCTTCTATTCTCCTCCCACTCTCATTTCCGTATGTAACATGGACAGGGTGTAAACATATGTCTTCTTCTTCACCCCTCCCACTCTGTTACCCTTCCGATTCTTCTTCTCCTCTTCTCTTTGCTCTCGCGCTTGCTAGCATTTTTAGCCCTGCAAGTATGTGGTCCCTAACTCTGAAATCCCTCTCTCCGTCTTCACACACACCTCCCTTCCCTGTGTCTCCCCCCCCCCCTCCCTATCCTTTGTGGTTTTCTGCAGGAGTGTGTACAATGCAGACTGCCTTTCTCTCCCTCCTTTTCTCTCTCTGTCTCTCTCATTATATTTCTGCATGTGCTTGTGTCTACGCTGATGTGTGGTGCACATGCATTTACCTTGCCTGTCTGGTTTCATTAATCTTAATGTCACTCCACCAATCAACAGTGAGAGCAAAGACATTTTCACGTTAAATTCCAGTGTTACCATGTGCACCTCATTACTGCGCCCGGATAGAAAATGAAAGAAGAGCAGAGAGTGTGTCACGGAGGCTGGATGTCTTCCTTCTCTCACAATTAGACAGGCATGCAGATGCTCGCAGACACACACAGACGTGATGAGACAAACATGACAGTCTGGAGCTCCGAAAAAAAAGAGACCGACAGAAAAGTGAAGCCACTGTGAAACCATCTCACATCCTGAAGATGTCTTTTGTAAACATAATTCTACTTGTTAGTGAGAATATGAGGCTGCCACTCATCAATGAATTATGACATTATTCATTACCACATGTTTTTTTAACGCCAGAGGATATTTGTGAGAACAAGTCATCACCTCGTGACATTTTGCAGATGCAGGTCAAACACAAAACAGCAGACTTTCTATTTAAATAAAAACAATTGTTCTGAAAACAACTCCTTGTTTTTCATGAGTTGATAAACTTGCACAATAAACCTGGGGAGCTGTTGAAATTGGATGACAGACAAATGAATCTTTAATTAACCCCCAGTACGACCCTCTCACAATGTGTTCTGATTATGGATAAGCACTAATGAGATGACCTCTATTTAAAACATTTACACTCAATTTAGTTTAAGTCTTAAGTTAATTTAAGCACTGGGTCTATTATCCTATTCCTCATTATGAAACTAGTGAAAAATATATATTTTTTAATTGACAACATAACTCTAATTTTCACGAGTTAAATATGAGTTATATGTACATATATTTTATTTATTCCAATGTTGGAACACAGTCAAGTAGACCCTTTAAGGTCACAAGTGTCCCACCAAAATGTTTAATCCAGCTGACATTATCAATTTTATTCTTTCCTTTTAGGCTTTCCATGTAGAGACTTGGCTTTATACTTTAGAATGTTGTAAGTAATATTTAGTAGTTATGATCAGGAATATGGAATATACTATCAGTTTAGGACATTTCTTGACTTTTAAGGACATTACCGTCACTTAAGTGAGGCCCAATGTTTTATGGAGTAGAGAGACCAGGGACAGTTGTAACACTTTTGGGGTTTTCCCCAATAAGTAAAAAAACATTTACACTAGGATAGCCATTTTGATATATTATACATTCTCAATGTGTCAACTACTGAAACAATGCATTTAAGCTGTTTTTATGAAACAAGTAAAGGTTGGAAAGTGTTTTGTTTTTTTTAAACCGTCATAGTGTAAAAAAGAGGGAAAGCTGTCAAATTCTAAGGCAACAATATTTTAATGGGGTTTCACCACACATCCTCCAGCAAACAATGAACAACGAACATAATTTAAAACAGAACACCAGATGGAATTAATCTGAACATATTTCACTTGTCTGTTTGTCCCTACTGTACTCTGGTACAACAATTTAAAATAGAGTGCAATATACAAGTTAATTCAGGTATACACGCCTGAGATTTAGCTTTAACCCCCATCCTCTGCAACTGATAGCTCACGCGCTCTGTGTAAATTAGCGGTTTATTGAATTCGTCACGCGATCGCCAGGTGCAAGTGCAACTGCTCACTGTAATCAATGAATATCCTCTGCAGCTGCTCGTGTAACGGTTTAACTTTAGACGCTCGCTCGTGTTTAAAAAGTGTGACAAAGTGTAACTAATAATTATGGATAAATATTAATATTTTCGCCGCAGTCGCGTGACCGTTTTTGAGTATCACTTTTGGAGTTTCTATGGGATTAGTTTTGTATCATAAAGATAAAGCAACACTTTCTCAGAATAAAGCAAAACTATGAGTTTAAAAGAAAAAAAAACTGAGTCAAGCAAAATAAAATACATTTCAAAAATAAAACTATAAGTTGCAAACAAATCATTTGTGTAATCATGTAAACTATAAGTATGTTTTCTTTGTTTTAAAATAGGGTTTTGTTTGCAGTTCTTGTTTCTTCTTTCTCAATGATCAGACTTTTGCTCTCGCTGCAGCTTTTTCTTTTGCGCTCCCTCATTTTTTGTTTGAGATTTTGACACAAACACCCCAGGTGGGCGGGACTTTCAGGGGTGCATCCCCATTGGCTACTCAGTTTTTGAGTGACAGCCCAGTCCTCCAGCGATTGTACAGTGCAGCCGTGCAGGCAGCTGCGGTGCGGTAGCTAAGCGTGGACAGAAGACCCCCAGAAGAACCATCATTACAATTATTATAATACTACAAGTGAAAATATATGTAAGTATTGATCATTTGTGTTGTTTGTGCTGTAATATACGGTCTGTTTCTTTATTGTGTTAAGTGAGAAGTAAAGCTGTGCTATGAAAGTTAGCTTTTGCTACCTTTAGATCCATAAGAATGCAAGCGTAGCCTAACAGTTAGCTACATAGCTAGCAGTGAGTGAGCGTTCAGACACCGGCGCACACACTCAAACTGACTCGTGTGTCTGACTCTACCAACAGGCTTTCACGATTCTGTTTAGATATGCAAGTATAAGCCATGATAGCTTATTTTATTAACACACTAATTTGATATGAAAATCAATGGAGGCTCAGTTAACTTTGTAGGAAAACCTACCGTCCATGACTGCCCCTGACCTGAGCTGTGTTTTATTTGTTAACTTCATATTTTTCATTTCCTAAAACATTTATTTTCCTCTCATATTAACAGTGTGGATCATTGAGACAGCGTGGCGTCCAGAGTCTTATCCCGTTTTCTCACTTCCTCTGAGGGGACAGCACGGAGGGGGAGCATGAAGAGAGACCTGCACCATCTTCATCCACGCTGGGCGTTGCTGTTATCACTTGCTCAGTGTCATTTCATTTGACCAAATGTCTTTACATATACATTTAATAGATTTTATTATTATACACCTTTTTGTTTTATGTCCTTTTATTTAAAACATTATTTGAGACTTCATTTTCTGGTTCAAATTTCAATAAATGTAATTTGTATAATCGCTCTTTTGTCTTTATTCTACATGAAAATGTTAGAGATTCCATTCAAATCTGTTGATTATTCATATCTTCCTCAGGCTAGGAATAGTATGTTGAGTTTTTAATGCTAAATGTATATCATTTTCTCACAGGATATAGAATGACACAACACAGTTTGTATCCATTGTGTATGAATGCTTCAGCTCTTCAGACCAAAGTAAGATGTGAGCATGTTCCTAATTGTGTTGGTATGCAGCCTAGGTTTGGTCTGTTTAATAAAGCAAATCTGCCACTTTTATATTGTAGAATTTATTAAATTAAAGCATTCTTTAATTGTTTGTCCTAAACATAGCAATATATGCTTTTGGAATGTAACATGTATTTGAAAAAATAATAGTATACCGTTTATAGTGTGCATCACCTTGGCTTTAGCTTGAAAATACATAGATGTGTTTTTTTAATCTATGACATAGACAGACAGACATTTTATCAATCCGAAATTGGGAAATTATTTAACAGCAGCAGTGTGTTCAGGTATTGAAATATTTAAAGTTGGAATAAAGTATAAACTACACAACACAAGTATAGTGCACAGCAATACATAAGAGAAGTCCGATATGTTCATGAAAACTCCCCAGGAGACACCGACACTAACCCCCAATTTCCACTGGGTCCGTCTGCGCCGCGGTTTTGGTCTAGCGCCATAACCCACCGGACGCGTCCCAGAAGCGTAGCGTCGTGCGTGCAGGCTCGCAGTTTTGTTATTGATTCGGGTTTAATTCGGGTATTAATTAACTTAAAAACATTAATATGTAGTTGTTACCTTCCACTCCACAAACTGCAGCGACTAAAAACCAGGCCTTGTCCTTTCTGATGTTGTCCTTGTAGTAAGCATTGGTTACATCATATACAATTGTGTTTTCCACTTCCATGATGAAAACCTCGTTGTCCATTGTGCGTATCGTAGTGGAGGTGTTGTGATGAAGGAGGGGGGTCTGCTAAATTAGTATATGTGGGGGATGGGCCTGGCCCGGATGCTCACCTGCGAGGGGGGGCTGCCTGCCCGACCGTACGTTACGGCTGCGCCGAGGCAAAAATAGGATTCATCCTAATTTTAGAGAAGCGCTGCGCCTAGCCGCTTCTGGGACGCATCTGAGCCGTAACGCGGTGCGTGTGGTGGAATAGCACCCATTGACTAGAGTGGCCGCGATCCTTACGACCGCCGCGGCGCAGCCGTAACGCGGCGCAGTGCGGCGCAGACGAACCCGGTGGAAACTGGGGGTTACGTGGCCGAGTGGGCTCCGGAGTTTGCTGCATGAGTTGCACTGTATGATCTGTGGTGTAGTGGGCTGTCACTCAAAAACGGAGTAGCCAATGGGGACACACCCCTGAAAGTCCCGCCCACCTGGGACGTTTGTGTCAAAATCTCAAACAAAAAATGAGGGAGCGCAAAAGAGAGAGCTGCAGTGAGAGCAAAAGTTTGATCATTGAGAAAGAAGAAACAAGAACTGCAAACAAAAACCTATGTTAAAACAAAGAAAAAATACTTTTAGTTTACATAATTACACAAATGATTTGTTTGCAACTTATAGTTTTATTTTTTAAATGTATTTTATTTTGCTTGATTCAGTTTTTTTTTCTTTTAAACTCATAGTTTTGCTTTATTCTGAGAAATTGTTGCTTTATCTTTATGATACAAAACTAATCCCATATTTCGCTGCCCCACGTGATGTCGTGCAGAATACTTCATGTAGAGAGAGGCCATGCTTCACTTCGGCAAAGTAAGACCTGCTTGTCTTAACTGTAAAATCACAACTGTACTTTTGGCTCTGTTTTATTATTGCCTTGCAAATTATGTCGCTACTGTCTCTCTCTATGCTGATATGCATTTCCATATATGAGTTCTTGCGTTGGCTGAGTCTTCTTCTGTTTGCTGTTTCTGAATACTATCCAGAATGGTGTTTAATGCCGTGTTGACATGCGTATAGGCTAATGCTGTGTTTAGAATGTGCATGCAGTATTCTGCTCTCCTTATTTGGGTTGTTTGTTTGGGCTAAATATTGACAGGAATATTGTCTTTATGTATTCAACATGTTGCATGATGTATGCTGCATTTAATTGTATTTTAATATTAGTTCTGGCTGCTGTTTCTTGATGCTTTCCATGCTGGTGATTAATGCAGTGTTGACATATGTTTATGTTGTGTGCTGATTGGTATGTCATACAAGATTCTGCTCTTGTTGTGTTGCACTGTTTGTTAGGCTGTTTGTTTGGGCTAAATATTGTACCAGAATATTGATTTTTAAGGCTGTGTTTGGAATGATTATTATTTCATTTTATTGTCAAAATGTTATCTTTATTCAATGTATTTCACGCAGAAACGCAGAGAATGTGCCAATGTGTTTTTATCATTTCTGAAAACAGCATTTGAAAAATGTGCTGTTAAATGGGAAGGCCAGTGTGTCGCAGGTGGTGGTGTATGAATAAGAAAATAGTTTTGGATTCATTAAAATGTGCTTGAATACATGTTGTGTGAAGGCAATGAGGAGTCCTTTGTTCCCCATCTGTTTTGCAGACTTTGAAAAGTTTTAACAATGTGACTTTCATGCTAGCAGTCAAAGGCAATACAAAGGGGTAGGCTACAATTGATGGCGTTGTGGTATAAAGGTAGTCGTACTTTTCTCAACATATCCTCATATTTAGCTATAAATGACAGGATATCTCAGTTTGAAGCGGTGTGTTTGTGCTTATCTCTGGTTGTATGCTTTCTGCGGATCCATGTTTAGCCCAGTCACTGTCCAAGATCATATTTGTATGATTGTCTGTGTTTATGTGATAAAGACATTTTGTGCTACAAGATATGTCCAACTTTGAGTATTTACTATCCACTGCAAAGCTGATGTGTCTTTGCCTGCTATATATTAAAGTAAGTGCTACAGGGATGACATATTGTTGTCTGCCAGCCTGAGAGCTTCAATCACAGTTAAGACGAGGGAAGTGGAAGTTGAAAAATGCCGAGTCATTCCTACAGCACTAAATGATTGTCACTCCTCTCACTCTCTGCCGTGCCAACCTTGGTGTGTCCTTGAGAGGAGTGACGAGTCTGCGTGAGTGGCTAAATTAGCTATAAATATTCTGCATGACATGCTTTGATGGGTTCAGGGGTTCAGCTTGTGTGCACTGCTACATTGGTATATGGTGTACTATAGTAACATACACAGTGTAGCACACAGGGTTCAGTCCTCAGTGATCTTCTATACCATTTTGCTGCTCACCGGCAATTTTTTTTTTTAGAAATGTCCCTAACTCCACCCCTCACCTACTTGGAGCACCTTGCTCCAAGATGAATGAGTTTCCCTGAGGGAGGAGGGGTTACATATTAGCTGCCTGTGGTTGATGTTTTCTCTGTAAATTGAGATTATAGACGACTGGCTTGAGACTTTGCGCTTCGGCTAGATCTTTCCGTCTTTGTGCTTGAATAAACATGATGCAAGTTGTTTATTATCGTACCATTAGCAACAAGATTTGAAGCTATGATCGGTATGTTTACTCGACCGTTGTTCTGCATGACTGTTTTGTTGTTAATTGGTTGTCATTAATTAGGGTGCTCTAGGTATTTGTGTTTGTAAAATGGTCAAGTCAGTGTGTTGTAGTTACCCTTTAATGCGTTTGCAGGACAACTAGCTCATTATAAAGGCTTTGATATGTATACAAAAGCAGTCGTATAAGATTTACTTTCACAGCTTTTCATGATAGGGAGGAGGGCGGTTGTAGTTGTGCTCATGCGTCATTTTTAAGGGATCAATAACTGATGCCCTTTTTAAGTAATTTAGCTCATGTCCATCAAGATGTCTGTGTACATCCCTGTTTTTGTGTCCCTCTAAATATAAGCTCTGGCTTTTGTACTGAGAAGCAGACCCTGCAAGAGACTTAAAGGTAAAGGTCTTTACATTGTTGTTAATAAAGGTTAGTGTGCAGACAGGTCCAGCAAACACAGCCGAAGGGTAAAGGCAGCAGACAGCGGTTAATAAAGAAGCAAAGGCTCATCAGAAGGAGGCGAGACAGTAACAAGGCTGTAGAGCTACAGGGCAGGGGGAGGGACCAGGTCGCTAAAACGGTCTGGCACATTCTGCAGTATCATACTGGTAAAGCTGAAAATAGTATACAAGTTATCCATTTGATCAAAGGAGAATCAAAGTATACAGCCTTGGTTCGGATAGCTTCTGTTTTATAATCCTCATCTACTCAACCTTTTTGAGTAAGTTCCACACAATGTGATTAGTTGATGCACTTGTTTGCAGTACAACATCTCAGGAAACCCTCAAATATTTATGTTCTTTGGAAAAACACATTTATTATCAAAATCTTTTAGTTTTGACCTGACTGAACAAGGCATTTTAACACATCACCTTTTGACTCTGAGGAACTAAAAGGCCTCTAAAAGGAAACCGCCTGTCTTGTTAGATACATTTGATCATCGATGAGTGGTTCTGCTTGTCCATTTACAGCGTATCAATATTTCTGCAGCTGCAAAGGCCGTGACCTACCACTCACTGAGCTAAAGCAGGCCCAGCACATTATACTATGTGTGTAGTTATATAGATACATCTCTGAACCGTTACCACTAAATGAACTCCAAGAGAATATTTCAGATTTTCCTTTTCACTGTAACATAGAGGTTAGCAAGTTCAAAGAGCTTCCATCTAACCATCTGATGAAGACAACTCAGAGAGGCATAGTCTCTCCCTCACCATTAGATAAATAAAGCATATTTAGGCTGGATGGCATGAGGTGCAGCAAAGTATTGATTTGGTTTAGAAGGAATGCCTAATTGGATTTTGAGCACAATAAACACTGTGCTTGGTCTTTGCATTTTTTGCTGCGCTGTTAAATATCCAATTATGTGAGGGCTCATCACTTAGCAGTTTGATGATTGGTGCTGGCAGTACTAAGAACAAAATAAAACCGCTCTCGAATGGTCATTTTTATAGAAGCTGAACTTTTTTATGATGTACTATTTATTTATTTCATGAGGGGAGGAATAGGTACATTTATTCTAGCTTACAATCTTTCAAACATGTTTTAAATGTTCTTAAGGATAGAGTTCGCTTGCAATACTGTGCAGGCTTTCTCACAGGGGAAATATGATGTTGAGGTGTTGCAATGGTATTTTGTTGAAAATCAATATGAACACACCCTGTTAGGGTACAGATCAGAGAAAGAGCTGAAATAGACCTGAAGAACAAAGTCTGTTTTAAGCTGACCCTGGTTCAGCTGTAGAACAATTCACAGTTTCTTAAATACTCTTGTTTTCTCCATCCTGTAAAACAGATCTGTCTTGAAATCATCAGGATCGGCATGATGACCAATTCAATTGCAAATATATAAAAAAAAAATCTTTGCTCTACAGATTTTCATTACCAAAACAGCTGGAAGCTCACATCTTTTTGAGGAGAATCAGAGGTTTGAATCCATCTTAGGTTGTGTTGTCAGCAACCTATTGCATCTTCTATGCATCACTTAACTCACATTGCATAGAATACATTTACCACATTTACAGTATGTAAACAAGAGTGTAAACTCTTGCTAAACTACTTGCTACTTGCTGAACTCGGCTAGTGTAAACTAGAGAGACATTTAGGGTGCGCTGGCCATTGCTACCTCTGTTTCCATAAATGGAAAATAATGCATGCATCCACCTGCGTGATTTGGGTCTGTGCCACACTGTAACAGGTTCTTCCCTGGCCAATGCTTCACCCTTAAGTTTCAAACTGAACTGTTAAACATTACCTGCTCCCGGGAGGTATCAACACAAGCCGCTGACAGTTCAAAAGGAGAAGAAGGATATGTTTAAGTGTTTCTGTCAGTCAGCTTTCAGGATTCAGCAGCTTTCCTGCCAGCATTAAGGACGAGCAGGGGAAGAACACTTAAGTTGAGTTGGAAAGCATTTAAACAACACAACAGTGGAAAAAAGCTAAGATTAAGTGACCATAACTGAATATTTGTATTCCTGGAATCAGTCTGCCATGTTAACTCGTAAACAGACACATATTAACTCTTACGATTTTGTCCAACGTAGGATATTATAAAATGTATGTATATAGCATAAAAACGACACAATGCTAATGTTAGCTTTTGGATTATGCTAGCAACAGGAGTTACTAAAAGCAGTTTTCTCCACTTTCTCCCTGCTGTAAATTAATCAGGATCTATTATCCTCTGCCTTGGCCCAATATAGATCTTTAGAAAGTACAGCATGGTGTAAATAGACGATGCTTTTCTTGGACCCTTGTATCAAGAGAATGAATGAAGAATTGACTGCGAGTCAATAACCAACTAATCATTGTAGGTGCTCTGGAGCGGTATTTGTGCTTGCAGTGTTTTTTAATGACCACATGTTCACTCTTTCTGCTGGTTGCTGATGCGTGATGGCTTTGACACTTTGTATTTCACACTGAGGGCATCCGTGTTCATGCATAGCAAATAAGAGATTATTCAAGCAGAGAAGATGCACCGGCCTAGCCAAGCAACAGAAGCACCACATTATTTATTTCGCATTTTAAAAAGCAACATGGAAGCAGGGTTGATATTTAAATTCAGCTTTTATAAAGTTAATTAAAGATCAGACCACACATCTGCATGACTGAGTCCTGTTTCTTGTCTGGTAATGTATCAGAAATACAAGCTGGCATTTCACCACGACAGAATGCAGCTTGAAATGAGTCAGTGGCAAGTCATCGGGAGGCTTTTAGAGCTCCAGTGCTGTGAATTTTCATTTTTCTTAATCTGACAAGATCCAGATTTGATTGCAACACATTACGTTTGTTCTCTGTTTTATTAATGCAGCTGTCAAATCTTATTAAAACAAAGCTTGGAGCAACAAAGTAAACAATAACAAGATTGCTCGTAAAATTGGGAAGCATAATCACTAACTACTCAATGTCGAGCTCAAAATGATGGCTTAAAACTAAGTGTCCAACCGTCAAAAAAAGTTGACAGCAGTGAGAAATGAAGGAATAAAAGAGAATTGTCACATTAAAGAGGCTGTGGTTACTTTAAGTAGCTAATTATTCCTCGAGGTGCTGCTTACAGTGCGGTAGCAGTTACAGTTATTAATTGATTTGATTGTACCCAGGTGGCTGATGGTCCTGATAGCTAGCACATTTGAAGTCATAGCCTGAGAGAGCATTTGATCCAGTCTGATTCAATCCTCTGATGTTTTTGGAAGATTTAGAAATCCCCTGCAGCAGGGAGGAATATCAATCTGTTTCTGCCTGATCCTCAGAGAGAGAGAGAGCAGTGCAAACAGAAACCAATACCAAATAGCACCAATGTGCCCTTGGAGTCCAGTCACTGTATGATCTATAAAAAGTGACTTTTCAGAGCAAACAATGATTATACTTCCAATTCCCTGCTCAGCACAGTTGCATCATTCTCAGCGACGCACAGCAGACGTCAGGAGAAAACGTATTGACAGTGTTTCTGGGCCAGAGTAATGGAAAGTTGTATAAAATGCATTTCCATTAAGCCGTTGCAATATGTGTGCAAATGCATCCTATTCTGGCCAAATCAGACGCTGTTCTAACTTCTAATGCTTATTCACATAGACTCTTTTTTTTTTCATCTAAATGGACGTAAATGCATTTTAAGATCACATAAAAGAAAATCTGATGTTGGAGAAGCCTTTCACTGCATATTGATCCTGAGAGGGGAAAAGTAAAAGATGTTTTCGTGCAAACAGATATTGTTTTGTTGCTAAATGTGAAATGCCTCCATTTGTCATCTCTCCCTGCTCAATATTTGATAGATGAAAATGGAGTCTTCCTTTTTGAATCATTGAACAAACCTTACACACAACTGACACGTGTTTGTGGACAGTACCCACTCCACTGCACTGTGTCCGTAGTGCAGAGAGGTGAGCAAAGGGACAAGGAGATGGATAACAGGACAGGGGCAAGGATGACAAACAAAGTGTGTGAGGGCCGAGAGATGTGTCACCTCAGAAGATTGCCCCTTAGACAGATTTCACTTTCTGTTTTGTTGACATCTTATGTGTATATTGGAGCAAAAGCTAGACCAGAGTTAGACCCTGAATCTGGGTATCAACACTGCATGCCCAGGCATTATCTAGCAGGGCTCTCAGCTTCCTGTCTTCTCTCCTTCCTGCTCTTCACCTCCCTCTTTTGTCTCGTCTAATTTTCTGCCCTCCAGTTTGCTGCTGCTCTTTCTCTCCCCATTTTCATTCCTCAACAACGCTGACCCTCCAACACACTCTATTTGCAAGTGAAAGTGCGGATGCCCTGTGGAGAACTGCACACTTGTTTCGGAGGAAGGCGTGTACAAGCATGTCTTTAATTAACAAGGACAATTTCCCATATTGAAAGAAAAATGTTGGGTGTTATTTTCTTTTCAAATGCAGTCGTATCAATTATTTGCAATTGTTTCCAAGTGGACATACAGAATGTAAAAGTATGTGAAAGACTTATCATTTGTAACAGGTACAATACAAAATGTGTATATTTCAACTATCCATTTCCATTCCAGAAAGCTGAAATGCGCGCTTTAAACAGTTTTTAGGGGCAAGAAAGCAACTCTGTCATAATAAAAACCGTAATCTTTATTGCACCTATGATACAGGCGAGTAGTTCCAAGTGCTTCAAACAAAATAAAGAAACACAAACAAATACAACAGAAAGATTAAAACCAAGCAATCAAACACAGCCATAACAACAATAAACCGTGTAATATGACACAGAGGAAGAGCTAAAGTTAAAGGCAATGGCAGATATGAAAAGGCTTTTAATTGGACGCAGTAATTACTATTTATTTAATCACTCTGCAGCTTTAATGTTAAACTGAAGACCTTTCGATAGGGGAATGTTAATTTCATGGTTTGTCACGTCTCTCCCCACTCACTGTTTGCAGATCGGTGTTTTTGTTTTAAATTTTAATTTCAACATCCGTGGGTCCTTAAAAAAAAATCAACGTTCATCCACAGCCTCTCCTAATATTTGTTTTTCTCTTGCAATCTTTATTTTACTACACTCACTGTTCCCTTCTTCCCCAAGAGGACACATTGAAAATAAAGGCTAGATTTCATCACTCTCAGCACAATCTGACCTACATATACTTTGGAGAATATTTGTGTGTGTGTGTGTGTGTGTGTGTGTGTGTGTGTGTGTGTGTGTGTGTGTGTGTGTGTGTGTGTGTGTGTGTGTGTGTGTGTGTGTGTGTGTGTGTGTGTGTGTGTGTGTGTGTGTGTGTGTGTGTGTGTGTGTGTGTGTGTGTGTGTGTGTGTGTGTGTGTGTGTGTGTGTGTGTGTGTGTGTGTGTGTGTGTGTGCGTGTCCACGCGCCTCTAAATGGGGACAGGCAGCAGCATTATTAGTAAGTCGTAAGTAAATGTGTGAGCATACATACAAAGCTATAAGTAACTGTGTATAATCTGATCTGTATGATCTTAAATGCGTTTGCAGAGAACGAGTAGGTGGTATTCTAAGTTAAGCATTTACACGTGTGTGAGAGTGTGTTACGGCGTGTTTGCATGAGCACTGTGAGCACTAACCAAGTGGAAATGACAGTAATTAACTAAACGAGCTACATCTGCACCTGAGGGGGAGAAGAGGGGGTGGATAGAGAGAGACATGCAGGATGTGAAGCATCTTCTGCAAGAGAAAGAAAGTGTATAAAGAGGAGAGGGATATCAGGAGGATGCTTCTCAAGGAACACTATGAGAAGGGGAAAGATGAGGAGATGTAAAGATGAGATTATCAGGGAGCTGTGGGAATCCAATTTGATCAAGCTGCGACAAAAACATAAAAATCTGCAGAAATATATTCAGTTTTTACATCTGTCGATTTACCAAGTCTATCCTTCTTGTCTTGTCTCCTCTCTCCTTGCCCTCTTGAACCCCAGGTGAGAAGGAGTCCTGCAGGCATGATAACCCCGAGGGAACCCTGGTAGCAGCTCTTCGGGAGCCCCAGGGTCAGGCCCCGGGCCCCTCTGATTCAGAAGAACATCATTTATCTCAACCTTAAGTGACCTAGAATTAAACTTCTTCAGACGGAAATAATTCCTCCCACGAAGCTGTAACTCTTCCTGACATGGTGATCTCTGGACTCAGCACTGGGTGCACCACGAGTCCTTTTGAATGTTAACGCCAGCAGACACCCCTCTGTACTCCAGGTTACACCACCCTGCTGCTTCAAACGCCCGTGTTGATAGTTCAGCTGTTCTCTCCTTTTGATGAGCTGCACTGCTGATACAGAGGAGACTGCTTTTATCAAACACACATGATGATTCAAAGTTCAAAAAGTTATTTTTTACACAGAGTAAGAGTCTCACATGCTGTCAAACAGAATAACCTTTCCACTAGAGTGCGGAGGTGCATGAATTGCAACATATAATAATATTTTATACAGCGGTTTGATTGACAATGCTTCGAAGCAAAAGCAGATAAGAGGCAGGAACGACAGTAGAATTAAAGAGGGATTGTAAGGACTTGTGATGTGGCATGTCTGATCTTAAGGTCAAGAGGTCAAGTTTTCCACAGATTGAGGGACGAAAGGGGGTCATTAATTGTTATACTGAATTAGGGCCATTTAATGTTTTCAAATGCTTTAATTCTTTACAGGTTATAACGTAAATGTTTAAAATCAATAGAGATTGTAACTGTCATGTAGTTTGCTAGTGCAGGTTGTAATATGCACAGAAACAAGGAGTTTTGAGGATGTGCCAAATCGACAGTATACTTGTGTGCTTCAGCGTGCAGCTCCAGAGGTGAACGCGGAGAGTCTTTGGGTTTTGGTCTACCCTTAGTCATCTTTTCTGCCGATACATTTGAGATCACCTTGTTAAATTGAGGTGCAGCACAAGAGGAAAAAATAACAAGAGCCTGTAATGAATAATTGACCTTGCAGCATATTCAATCATGATGGTGCAACATGGTGTAACAAAAGAGGGGAGGAAATGGCTTCACCTTTCTGTTGCACCGTGTCTTCTTCACAGCCTGGTGTGAGCAGCAACACACACTCACTGTAGCTTTGCATTGGTAAACGCAGTAGAATTAAAGGCCTCTGGTTGTGTTCACACATGTAGTGTGAATAAAACACAATTTGTTTCAAGATAATCGTTGCAAGTAAACTGTTAAAAAAATGTTTTTAAATTGATAGTCTTCGTGGCGATCAATACATAAAACACATGGGCAGATCAATAGAGGCATAAATATTGAAAATAATCTTTAAAAGAGAAGACAGAAGCAACAACAATAATTGAGCTCATTATTATGAAATGAACTCCAACATAGCCGTCTTACATGTGTCAATAGTAACGTAATGTTAGGAAACATACCTTCCTCATAAATTAACTATTATATAACTTTGTGAATTGAAACGGACGACAGGAACTACAATGGGTAATAGGGGTCTGACGATCCAATATCATGTGTTCAAAGTGAATACATCAGTACATCTTTGAATTAAACACATTTGTTGAGAGAAAACGTTGTTTTTCATTTAATATCTGAAAGAGCCAGTGATATTTATTTTAGGTGCATTTAGTGAACTAAATAACTGATTATGTTAAATTAAAGGATTTGGGGGGTTGGGCGATATTAAGTATATACCGTGATATTGTAAAAGTGTGTCCACCAGTAGAGATTTGGCAATATAGCTTCCATCACTGGGGCTTTGCTTGCATGATCTTGTGAGAGTCAGGAAGTGAAACGCAAAGAGAGCAAACTTTTTTGTATTTTTCTCTTTACTGTGGGCCTGTCTGATTCAAAGTAGTAACTGTATTCTTCAGGCATGTGATGCCGTCGGCCCACTGAGTGGTTAGGTCAGGCTTTCAGCTGTAGTACAGTTAGTAGAGTGTGAACTTGTAGTGGTTTTTACTCCTGATTCATGTTATCTTTTGGCTTTTCATGCCCAAAAGGCTGAGCAGAGTGAAGAGATGTAGGTCAGAGTGGGAGAAGTCTGGCACCTGATAAGTGTGTAAAGAAATAATCTCCCATTTGTGTGTCTGTGTGTGTGGCCGTTCATAGTGCTAGAAAGGACCTGTGTCAAGCCTCGTGTTTGAATACCAGAACACACTCCGGTACCTGAATCATATATTGTTTTTTTTTTTCTTTTATCAAAAGAGTCAGCAGCTATGTAGGCAATCGACACCTCTTGACATTTTGTTTCTGTGTATTCGCCATTTAAAATATGTAGAGAATATCTAGCCTACAACCACTTGTGTGCAAAACACTGTTCAAATGTCACTACACATTGTAAAATACTATGTAGCCTAATGCATGACTGACCAAAACAAGCAGTGCTCGACTTTATGATCTTCAAGTCGACCGAGGGGGCAGAGATGACTCAAACACTTTCAAAGGCGACTCCTAATTTGCTTTGTGCAATATACTTACAAACATATATGCTACACATTTAAAACAGGACTACAGAGGAAACAAAGTTAGAACACACACATACTCACTTGAATAAATGCACAAACTACATACAGACAGATACACATCAACATCTTTCATGTTGGGATGAATAGATGCAATAACAAGGATGACACAAACACACACACACACACACACACACACACACACACACACACACACACACACACACACACACACACAGACGGCACATGACTCAGATCAAACATGCTACACTTCAAGCTAGACAGACGCACAGCCACTACAAATACACACACACACACACACACACACACACACACACACACACACACAAATAATTTAGATGAGAACGATACTTCTAGACTCTTCTGAACTGACCGCACTCCAGAAAACCCAAGTGAACACAGTCTCATCACTGCATTGCTGAAGGACATGAACACATACTGTACCTACAACATCAGACAAACACAAACACTAAAATATGCAGTGATGCACTAAACTAACACACATGGCTCCCTCAGTCAATAACACACACTGACACACACACCCTGCAGCTCAGTAACACACATGCTAGCGAGCTGATAGCGGACCACCTCGCTCCATGTTTTATGTGTTGGACTTCCCACTAGTTCACTTTGATTTGACCTGGCAGCTGAAACATATTGAGAATTCATTGGAACCCATTTTGAAAATTCATCTTGAGACTTTGTTCGTCAGATGAGCGCCATGTTGGCTCGTGGCGCTCAGCAAGGTACATGTTGAATATTTCAAGGAGTAGCTGTGCATTGTGTATTTACAACTCCACAGGTACGCTTGTATACCTAATCGATATAACCGGCCTGCTCTTGTCTATCCCACATGCTCCACTGAGATCCAACATCTCGTTTCAGGGGGGATGTGGAACTGCCAGTCAGCTGTTACTAAGGCTGACTTCATTTCTGGCTATGCTTCCCTGCAGTCTCTGGATTTCCTTGCTCTCACGGAGACCTGGATCACTCCATCCAACACATCCACCCCAGCAGCTCTCTCCACAGAATATTCCTTCTCCCATACACCCAGACCCTCTGGCAGAGGAGGTGGCACTGGTCTCCTGCTCTCTCCCAACTGGAGCTTTTCCCTCTTCAAGCTACCTAACTTCACTCCTTCCACCTTTGAATTCCATGCTGTCACAGTAACCCATCCTATACAATTAACCATTGTTGTTCTCTACCGTCCACCAGGCGCCTTGGGGGACTTTTTGGAGGAGTTAGATAATCTCCTCTCACACATCCCTGAAACTGGCCCTCCCGCTGTACTTCTCTGAGACTTCAACCTCCAGACAGGGAAGATAGACAAACTAACATCTCTGTTAACCACCTTTGCTTTCTCACTGTCTCCATCCCCACCAACTCATAACGCTGGCAATGTCCTTGATCTCATATTCTCAAGGAACTGCACTACTTCTAACCTCTCTGTAAACCCGCTCCACACATCCGATCACTTCTTCATTTAATTCTCTCTACCCCTTTCCAAACATAACAAACTAATTTCTTCTCATCCTGCACCTGTCCGCCGTAACCTCCGTTCCCTCTCCCCCTCTACCTTTGCCTCATCGGTGCTCTCAGCCCTCCCTTCCTCTGATTCGTTCCAACTCCTGCCTCCAAACTCTGCTGCAGAAACTCTCCTCTCTACTCTCTCATCCTCTCTGGACTCTCTCTGTCCTCTCACATCTCGGCAGGCTCGTCAGTCCCCTCCTGCTCCCTGGCTAAATGACGCACTGCGTGCTAATAGAACCAGCCTTAGGGCAGCAGAGCGGAAATGGTGGAAACCCAAACACCATGACGACCTCCTAACCTATCAGGCTCTCCTCTCCTCTTTCTCTGCTTCCATCTCTCAGGCAAAAAGCACTTTCTTTCAAGATAAGATCCAATCTTCCTATTCCAATCCCCAAAAACTATTTTCTATCTTCTCCACCCTCTTGGACCCCCCCAAAGCCCCTTCCCCCTCCTCCCTTCTGTCAAGCGACTTTGTTAACCACTTTTAAAAAAAGGTTGATGATATTCGCTCTTCTTTTTCTGACTCACCTTTACTCACCGCTGGGTCACCAGACCCTCCCTTCACCCACACACTGACCTCCTTTCCCCCTCTCTCTCCAAGTGAGGTTCTTACCCTCGTTACCTCTGCCCGTCCTACCACCTGTCCACTGGACCCTATCCCCTCAAACCTCCTTCAGACTATCGCTCCTGATATTCTACAATTTCTCACCCATTTCATCAACACTTCTCTAACTTCTGGTCACTTTCCAAACAGTCTCAAGGAGGCAAGAGTAAACCCTCTCCTAAAGAAACCCACTCTCAACCCGTCTGATGTTTTAAACTACAGGCCTGTCTCTCTCCTCCCATTCCTGTCTAAAACACTTGAACGCGCTGCCTTTAAAAAACTCTCCTGTTATCTCCATCAGAACAACCTTCTGGATCCGCACCAGTCTGGTTTCAAGGCAGGTCACTCAACAGAAACTGCTCTCCTTGCTGTCTCTGAGGAACTGCACACGGCTAAAGCAGCATCCCTGTCCTCTGTCATCATCCTTCTGGACCTGTCTGCTGCATTCGACAAGGTGAACCATCAGATCCTCCTTCGCACTCTCCAAGAACTTGGAGTTTCAGGCACTGCACTTTCCCTCCTCACCTCATACCTCAAAGACCGCACCTACAGGGTAAGGGTCCGAGTCCGACCCTTGTCCATTAACTACAGGGGTCCCTCAGGGCTCTGTTCTTGGTCCCCTCCTCTTCTCCTTGTACACAAACTCGCTTGGATCTGTCATTAGCCCGCGTGTTTTTTTATACCACTGCTACGCTGACGACACCTAACTTATTCTGTCCTTTCCCCGCTCAGAGACCTAAGTCGTTGCACGCATCTCTGCTTGCCTAGCAGACATCTCTCGGTGGATGTCTGCTCATCACCTCAAGCTCAACCTTGACAAGACTGAACTGATTTTCCTTCCGGGAAAAGATTGTCCCACTCTTGACCTAACAATCAACATCGGCACCTCTGTTGTTTCCCTGACTCAGACTGCAAGGAATCTGGGTGTGACCCTAGATAACAAACTGTCCTTCACTGCAAACATTGCTGCTACAACCCGCTGCTGCAGATACACACTTTACAACATCAGGAGGATACGTCCCCAGCTGACACAGAAATCAGCTCAGGTTCTGGTCCAGGCTCTCGTCATCTCACGCCTAGACTACTGCAACTCCCTCCTGGATGGTCTACCTGCATGTGCCATCCGACCTCTGCAGCTCATCCAGAATGCAGCGGCTCATCTGGTCTTCAACCTTACAAAATTCTCCCACACCACGCCACTCCTCCGCTCCCTTCACTGGCTTCCGGTAACTGTTAGAATCCACTTCAAAACACTGGTACTTGCGTACCATGCTTTGAATGGATCTGGCCCTTCCTACATCCAGGACATGGTTAAACCGTTCACCCCAGCACGTGCACTCCGCTCTGCATCGGCCAAACAGCTCGCTGCACCCACACTGCGAGGGGGACCCAAGTTCCCATCAGCAAAAACACGTGGGTTTGCTATCCTGGCTCCAAAATGGTGGAATGAGCTTCCCATTGAAATCAGGACAGCAGAGAGCTTGCACATCTTCCGGCGCAGACTGAAAACTCATCTCTTTCGACTCCACTTCGAGCTATAGAATTACTTAAAAAGCACTTATATACTAATAAAGGGCTGGCTTATCTAAAGCCAGTTGAGTAGCACTTGGAATGTTTGGCTCTATGAAACCTGATACACCTGATTCTGTTTTCTTCAAGGTTGTATCTTCCCGGTCGAATGTACTTATTGTAAGTCGCTTTGGATAAAAATGTCAGCTAAATGCAATGTAATGTAATGTAATGTAATGTAATGTAATGTAATGTAATGTAATGTATACAGTTGCAAGAAAAAGTATGTAAACCCTTTGGAATTACCTGGATTTCTGCATAAGTTGGTCATAAAATGGAGGAAACCACTGCTGTCCAGAAAAAACATTGCTGCACGTTTGAAGTTTGCAAAAGAGCACCTGGATGTTCCAAAGCACTACTTGCAAAATATTCTGTGGACAGATGAAACCAAAGTTGAGTTGTTTGGAAGGAACACACAACGCTATGTGTGGAGAAAAAAAGGCACAGCACACCAACATCAAAACCTCATCCCAACTGTGAAGTATGGTGGAGGGAGCATCATGGTTTGGGGCTGCTTTGCTGCCTCAGGGCCTGGACAGATTGCCATCATCGACGGAAAAATGAATTCTCAAGTTTATCAAGACATTTTGCTGGAGAACTTAAGGCCATCTGTCCACCAATTGAAGCCCAACAGAAGATGGTTGATGCAACAGGACAACGACCCAAAGCACAGAAGTAAATCAACAACAGAATGGCTTCAACAGAAGAAAACACGCCTTCTGGAGTGGCCCAGTCAGAGTCCTGACCTCAACCCAATTGAGATGCTGTGGCCTGACCTCAAGAGAGAGATTCACACCAGACATCCCAAGAATATTGCTGAACTGAAACAGTTTTGTAAAGAGGAATGGTCCAAAATTCCTCCTGACCGTTGTGCAGGTCTGATATGCAACTATAGGAAACGTTTGGTTGAGGTTATTGCTGCCAAAGGAGGGTCAACCAGTTATTAAATCCAAGACTCCAATCACATACTTTTTCCACCCTGCACTGTGAATGTTTTCATGGTGTGTTCAATAAAAACATATAATTGTTTGTGTGATTTTAGCTTAGGCAGACTGTGTTTGTCTATTGTTGTGACTTAGATGAAGATCAGAACACATTTTATGACCAATGTATGCAGAAATCCAGGTAGTTCCAAAGGGTTCACATACTTTTTCTTGCAACTGTATGTGCAATATGAATGCAGTGTGGATTTAATCACCCAGCAGGCACAGAAGCAACTGAAGTAGCCTTTAATCCCATTTTGTTTAGACCAGGGGTCTCGGACTCAATTTACCTGGGGGCCGCTGGACGTAGAGTCTGGGCAAGTCTGGGCCGCTTCAAGTATTCCGCAAAACATTTATTAAAAAATACAACATTAACAGTTCTTCAACATCTTCTTAACATGAACTGTTCTTCACAACTATGTACAGTTGCTCTTTCTTGCCTACTCCTTGCTGGTAGAGACCTGGCAGCGCTTCCTCTCACACAGCTGAGCCACATTTGGTTTGAGGGAGGAAGCAGTTGAAACCCTCAGTATGGCTTGAAGATGTGCATCTGTAAGTCTGGACCTGTACTTTGACTTATTGAAGTTCATGGTGGAGAAGAGCTGTTCACACATATATGTGCTCCCAAAAAGGCACATGGTCTGCTTGAACATCCTGGAAATCTCAGGGAAGGAGGGGGCAATTCTCTCATGAACTGTCCAAGCTTGTCTGCTTTCCCATTCACTTCCCTGAACTTGGCTTTGAGCTCAGAATTGCACTGCAGGTCGATGAGCTCCATTTGAAGCACACCAGGGGCATTTTCCACATCAAAGGAGAAGGGGTCTGCAAACATTTGGAAAGTGGCTCTGTGTGTCTTGAAGTCTGCAAACCGCTGATCGAATTCCTCCTGTAGCTTCACAATGGCATCAATATACTTCTCACCACTGAATGCTGTGCCCCTGTCCATGAGAGCCTTGCATGCTGGGAAATGGCAGAGGTTTTTCTGAGGGAGCTGGGCTTTCCATAACATCAGTTTTGTAGAGAATGCTCTGACATTGTCTTATGCTGCACTAACAAGCTGGCCCTGGCCCTGCAACTTCTTATTCAGAGCATTCAGCTCCTGCGTGATGTCAACAAGAAAAGCTAAGTCCATGAGCCATTTGGGATCACTCTGCTCGGGAACAGCCATCCCACCCTTCTCCAGCATGAATACTTTCAGTTCTGTTCTCAACTCAAAAAACCTCTTCAGGACGTTACCCCTGCTTAGCCAACGTACCTCTGTGAAGTAGAGCACATCCTCATATTCTGACTCAATTTCCTCCAAAAAAGCACGGAACTGGCGGTGCTTTAAGCCCCTGGATCTGATATGGTTGATGCATTTCACAACGACAGACATCACATTGTCAAACTTCAAGCATTTGCTGCAAAGGGCCTGCTGATGGATAATGCAGTGCAGAGCAATAGCCTCCTCCACACCCTCCTCCTCCAGTTTTCTTTGAACAAGTGCCAACAGCCTGTTTTTTCTCCCTGTCATTGATGGCGCTCCGTCCGTCGTAATTCCAACAAACCTCTTCCATGGCAGACCGATATCCGCAATGGCATCACACAGTTGCTGAAATATCTCCTGAGCGGTGGTCTAGCCATGCATTGGTTTCACTGTAAGCAACTCCTCTGTCACTTCAAAATTGTCATCAACACCACGGACATACATTGCGAGCTGAGCGGTGTCAGTGATGTCTGTGCTCTCATCAAGAGCCACAGAGTATGCACGGAAAAGTTTGGCTTTGTCACACAGCTGTTCATATATGTCACTTGATAAGTCAGAAATGCGCTCTGCCACTGTGTTAGCTGACAGGCTGATGTTGTTGAACTGACCCTTCTTTTCCGGACAGACTATACTTGCAGCCTGCAACATGCATTTTTTTACAAACTGGCCTTCCGTAAACGGCTTTCCCGCCGTAGCAATCATCTCACTCACCACATAGCTAGCTTCGACTGCTAAATCAGCCTCATTGCTTCCTTTCTTGAAGAGATTTAGTTGCTTCCATATAATTTTTTTTTAGCTCTGTGACTTTTTTCTCTCTCTCATCTCCCTGGTATTTTGCATACTCTGCATGTTTAGTTGAGTAGTGACGTTTGACGTTATACTCTTTGTATACAGCGATTTTCTCTGTGCATATAAGGCACGTTGCGTTTCCCCTGTACTCAACAAAAAAATATTCATTCTCCCACTTCTCCTGAGATGTTCTGTGGTCATCATCGATTTTTCTTTCCCCTGAAAGTTTTGATGAAGACATGGCGATATATTTTGCTTCCACTCTGTGTCGCTTTTGGATCACTCTGGATTGATTCCGCTGCGCGCATTTGATTGACGTGTGGCGGAGTTCCCTCGGAGGGGGGAGGGGCGAGGGAACTCTGCGCAGCAGTTCCCTGCCAGCAGCAGCAGCAGCAGCAGCAGCGGAAAAAAAAAGTTTGAAATATAAAGCGCAAACGTAAACGCGCGGGCCAGATTAACACTATTACATGATATCAACAAAGGGGCCATGAGAAACTGTCTCGCGGGCCACGTCTGGCCCGCGGGCCTGGAGTCCGAGACACCTGGTTTAGACTAAACCTAAAACAAGTTCTTAAAGGGAAAGATGACATTTGATTTAAAATGATATGAAAACAACTACTTTTCTTTCGTTTTTTGTTTGAGTGTTTACATCAAAATAATCCTTCATCTTGTCGAAGTCTACACATCTGAACTTTGACCCTCTCTGGTTCACCTTCAGTGGACTGCTCTGCACGTGCTAGAGAACTATAGGTTACTTACGTAACCCCAGTTCTCAGAGTAACATGTAGTGAGATGTCTCACTATTGGATGCGCCTCATCGCGGAGCAAACAGAAGCATCAATCTCATTACGCCAATCCTGATTGGCCGGTGATCTTGACGTCAGCGTCAGGGAATCCACCCACCCTATAAGTAGCTTGCGCCACGTCACAGCGTCATTCAAAATAAGCACCTCTTCTCGCTTCACCTTAGCAAGGAGGGCCGTCTGGTGAGACATCTCACTACATGTTACTCTGAGAACTGGGGTTACGTAAGTAACCTATAGTTCTCATTCATAACGCTCCGTTCAATGTCTCACTATGGGATATTGAAGCTCCCGTATTGCCAGACAAGCTTATCTCGAAAAAATCACCAAACCAACCAGAACTTAACAGGTAGAACCCTGTCTCAACACGGGGCCCAGCACTGCTCGGGCCACACTAGGAGCAAAGACGTCTAGCCTGTAAAAGTGAACAAAAGTGAGCGACGAGGACCAGCTCGCCGCTGCACAAATGTCCTGGATGGAAACACCCTTGAACAAAGCCCAGGATGTAGCCAGATCACGAGTCGAATGAGCACGCAGACCCGTAGGTGCCTGCAAACCCTGACTCGTATAGGCCAAAGCAATCGCTTCCACAATCCAGTGGGAGAGCCGTTGCTTGGTAACGGGCTTGCCCTTCTGAGGGTTAGCCCAGGATATGAAGAGTTGGTCACTACAACGAAACTCTTTTGACCTGTCCATATAGGTGCGTAAAGCACGAACTGGACACAGCAAATTTCGGCCGCTGTTCCCCGGAGGAACACAGCGGCGGAGGAAATGCCTCAATGTCAATTGGGGTACATGAAGCAACCACCTTAGGTATAAAGGCAGGGTTGGGCTTCAGCAACACTCTCGTTTGCCCCGGGGTAAACTGAGTGCACGAAGGATGTACAGAGAGCGCATGAATATCACTGACTCGCTTGGCGGATGCCAGGGCCAGAAACAGCACTGTCTTCAGTGACAGGTGCTTCATGTCAGCTCCTTCCAGGGGTTCAAATGGGGCTCGAGTGAGCCCATCTAAAACCACTGTCAAGTCCCATAAGGGCACCAGTTACCTGGAAACAGGAAGGAGCCTGCGAGCTCCCTTCATAAAATGGCAGACCAAAGGATGTTGGCTAGCCGTCTTACCCTCAAAGCCCACATGGCATGCAGCAATAGCAGCCAGGTATACTTTGATCGGAGAAAAAGCTCTGTGTTTATCAATCAGGTCCTGTAGAAATGATAAAATCACCCCAACAGGACATTGAAAAGAGGTGTGCCCTTTTTGAAGGCACCATTCCTCAAACACCCTCCACTTACAGTCATAGAGAGACCTGGTGGAGGAAGCTCTTGCACTCTGAATAGTGTTTATCACCTTCTGCAGGAGACCCACTGTACTCAGATTGTACCACTCACGGGCCAGGCCCATAGGGCCAGGCGCTCCGGGTGTGGGTGAAAGATCGTCCCCCCCGCCTGAGACAGTATGTCTCTGCGTAGGGGGAGCTGCCACGGCTGTCCGCACAGCAGCTGATAAATCTCCGCCAGCCAGTACATTGCAGGCCAGTGCGGAGCTATCAGGATCAGTGTGTGGCGCTGTTCCCTCACTCTGGCCAGAGTTGGGGGTATCAGAGCCAGGGGTGGAAACGCGTACAGGAGGACCGGAGGCCAAACGTGCGCTAGCGCGTCCATGCCTGACGGTGCGTTTAGATCGCGCACTGAAAAGAACAGCTGACATTGAGCATTTTCTTTTGATGCGAACAGATCTACCGCGGCTCGGCCATAACGCACCCACAGCTGACTCACAACCATTGGATGTAGAGTCCAGTCTGCATACAGTGGTACACCTCTGGACAGCAAGTCTGCCCCGAGGTTCATCACTCCTGGTACGTGCGTCACTCTCAGAGAGAAGAGACGACCGCAGCTCCACAAGATCAGTTTGCGTGCCAGCATGTGTAACTGGAGGGAACGCAAACTCCCTTGACGGTTTATATACGATATTGTGGTCGTATTGTCTGTCCTCACGAGGACATGGTGTCCTCTGAGAAAAGGCAGAAAGCGTTTCAGGGTGAGGAACACCGCTAAAAGCTCCAGGTAATTTATGTGCGACCGTTGGAGGTCTCTGCTCCAGAGACCCCTCATCGGTCGACCTTCGTAAATACCTCCCCAGACCGTCAGACATGCGTCGGTGGTGACCACCTTCCGCGATAGGACAGCATCCATAGGCACGCCCCGTACTAGAAAAGTCGGGTGCAGCCAGTGGCGCAGTGCCATTACACATTTCACAGTGACCATCACTCTCCGCGCGCCATGACGCGCGGGGTTTAGTCTGAAACTCCCTCATGTGTAAGCGTCCCAGTCATACCACCAGGATGCCTGACGCCATGAGCCCCAGTGACCGCAGACATGATCTGAAGAGAACACATTTGCGCAGCCGGAAATCAGCGAGACAAGCTCTGAAAGCTTTCACTCTTTCTGCTGACAGGCGGGCTGTAAAGGGCACCGAGTTCAGGTGTAGACCCAGGAAGGGTACAGTCTGGGCTGGGGACAACATGCTCTTTTCTGTGTTTATTATGAAACCCAGGTCGAGCAGGTGTTTTACGAGGATATTTTTCTGCGTAGTAGCCTCCTGTTCCGACTGTGCGAGAAGCAGCCAGTCGTCCAGGTAGGTTGCCAGGCGAATACCCTGTTGTCTTAACGGGGCTATCGCGGCTTCCGTACATCGTACAAACACTCTTGGACTGAGAGACAGACCGAAGGGAAGTACTCTGTACTCATAACAGACACCCTGAAATGCAAACCTCAGATATTTCCTGTGTGGATAATATACTGGGATGTGGAAATACGCATCTTTCAGGTCGACTGATGTGAACCAGTCGTTTTGTCGCACGAGACCTTGCACAAATGTGTGAGTGAGCATTCTGAATTTGTATCTTTTGAGATATTTGTTCAGAGCTCTCAAATCTAGTATTGGCCGAATTCCGTTCCCTCCCCGTTGGGGAACGAGGAAATATTTGGAATAAAAGCCGCTCTGACTCTGTTCTGCGGGTTTTATAGATATAGCCTTCTTTTCTAGTGGCGAGAGAATCTCTCGCTCCAGAATATGGGCTGACTCTCCCCGGGCTTGTGAATACAGAATGCCCGAGAAGCGAGGGGGGTTGACAGCGAATTGGAGCCTGTAGCAGAAGCTGTGAGCATCTTCCACCTTTAAAGCGAGCGGAGATGTCACGTCTCTTTACCTCTGAGTCTCTATTTTATGTGTTATGGGGCCCTCTAGTGTCTGAACACGGTGGTACCCCAGGTTGATAACCCCAGCCGACACTAGGCATGCGCGTGGCGGTGGTGTCTTCACAGCCCCAGCCAGCACTGCGCATGCGCGTGGCGGTGGTCAGCTTTTGAGAGAGGCCGTAGCTGCTCTCAAAAGAGGGACAGGTGACAGACTGTTTATTGTTTTTCTTTTCATTTTTTTGGACTGCGCCCTCGGCTTGAAGCCTGGATGCGACAGTGAAAAATTGTTTATTTGAAAACAATGGTATTTGTGACTTAGGCAGATAGCAGAACTCGCTGTCTCTGGTATTAAGTCCGTTTCCCATCTGGCGCGAACTTGAGGATGGCGTTGCGGCATCACTCGAGGCGGCGGGAAGACGGGGGCATGGTGGCACCCCGAAAACACATCTGGAGCTGGGGAACAGTAAACTTCCAGCTCTGTCACCGAGGAGAGGAGAGGAGGCTGTCAGGCCGCCCGCTTCTTCTTTCTTGACTGGTGACTGAAAATCTGAGTCGGCTGTGCCTGAACGGCTGCTGCCGGAACCGGAGATTTTCTCGGCCAGCTCGTCCTCGTCTCCTGCCTGGGCTGGGGACTCGGGGCGGGCAGTGGCCTCTGCTGCCTCGGTATCTTGAGCTGGGCAGGACATGAGGCAACTTGGGCGAAGGACTGCCGCGAGACCTTTGCAGGTAGCGGCTGGACCCTTCGGGGGAGACAGAGGTGGAGGGCCTCGTCTTCCTTCTTTTTCGACTCACACCTCCGCTGCATCGAGACTAAAGCAGAGCCAAAAAGACCCTCGGGAACGATAGGCATGTCGAGAACATCCTCCTTTTCCCGGTCTGGGATGTTGGTCAGGTTGAGCCACCTGGCTCTCTCCTGTACCACCATTATGCCCATGACTTTGCCCGTGGCCTGGACTGCACAGCGCTGCACACGGAGGCAAATGTCCATGATCGCTGCGATCTCGTCCCACACGGCCGGCCCAGGTTTGCTCGACAGGTCCTCGCAGAGCTCCGCCTGGTAGGCGTTCAGCAGTGAAGATATGTTGAGTGCCCTGGCGGACAACGCTGCGGCTTTATAGGCCCGTTCCGTCATCGCTGACTGGAATCGGTCTGCCTTCACCGGTAGCGTGGGGTTCCTGCTTGGTGTTGGAGCCAGCCTCGGTTGGAGGTGGGCTGCCACCAGCGGTTCCATGGGCGGTATGCGGAGCAAGCCG
The DNA here is from genome assembly GCF_949606895.1 of Notothenia rossii. NCBI lineage: Eukaryota > Metazoa > Chordata > Actinopteri > Perciformes > Nototheniidae > Notothenia > Notothenia rossii. Next base: position 27,522,515 of record NC_136901.1, on the reverse strand, counting down.
AGACTCTCCATACCGCCACAGTCCAGGGAGGAGGCACCCTGGATTGGGGCCTTATTACTGAAGGGGCGGTCTCTCCACGAGACCAACACCTCGTCCAGCATCTCCGGGAAGACTGGAAGGAGCTGATTCTTTGTCCTTGCTGCTTGGGGCAAAGTCTTCCCCTCGTATCGAGACCTGGAGGTCTCCTTGGCCATTTCAGGCCATGGGATGTCCAGCCTGGACGCGGCGCGTTGACACACGGACTTCAGGTCCATACTCAGACAGGGCGAAGCTGGTGCGCTATCACCCGGGAGAGCAGCCATCGCTCCCGGCTTTGCAGCCTGAGCTGATGACACGAAGATATCATCTTCTTGCACATCCGAGTCGGACAGGAGGAACTCAGAGGCATCCTCTTCGTCCTCCATATATTCCAACTCCAGGATATTCTCCGCGGGCGAGACCATGGTGAGGTCCAGCCGGGAGCCCCAGCTTGGTATAGCGCGGGGCTCCGCTCTCGCGTCTCTTGCCGCCACCGGGTCCCAGCCTGACATGGCATGGGACTCTGGTTCTGCAGCTGCCGCTGATGTTGAGCCCCAGACCGACACAGTGCGGGGCTCAATCTCTGCGGCTGACGCCCCCGTGTCTTGATTGCCAGCCGGCGAATCAGCGGACATGAGGGGGTCCTGTCCCGACAAGCTAGCTTGGCGTGCTAGCCGTCGGCGGAGGCTCTTGATGGTGAAGCAGGCACAATGCCCGCACGAGCCGGGGTTGTCGATAGCCTCCTGGGCGTGTTCCAGCCCGAGGCAGGACGAGCAGACCTGGTGTGAGTCAGTGCCTGATATCTTCAAGCCGCAGAGCCGAGCCTCCGAGTCCCTGACTTTTTTTTCTTTTTTTCCCCCACCTGTCATTAATCCGGAGAAAAAGCGACGGTGTAGAATTTTATTCTCAAAGAATATTAACTGGTGTGTTAATACCTTTTTATCTTCCCCTCCTCTGGTGTGAGAGAGAAAAAGAAAAAATGTCCTCGCTACCTTAGTGTCGGTAGTGAGGGAAGGCAAGCTAGCAACAGGTGTGTTACTAGCTTGAAAAATCAAAACCTTACCTTTATTTCCGAAAAAAGAAACGGCGAGGTAGATTGCAATACTAACTGGTGTGTTAGTATTAACAGTCTTCTTGCGAAGCAGAAAATTAGCTGGCAAGCGCCCGTCGACCGAAAGTTAGCTTTAGGTTCAGTCTGTGGACTGTTAAGCTAGCCCGGCTACTGATATGTCGAGATGTGCTCTGAAGCGAGAAGAGGCGTTTGAATGACGCTGCGAAGTGGCGCAAGCTACTAATAGGGGGTGGATTCCCTGACGCTGACGTCAAGATCACCAGCCAATCAGGATTGGCGTAATGAGATTGATGCTTCTGTTTGCTCCGCGATGAGGCGCATCCCATAGTGAGACATCGAACGGCGTGTTATGAATGAGAACTGACTCGCTGAATTGTCTCTGGCTTATACAGAGACTCACTTATAATTACGTTTAAACCACTCTGCTTCAAGGTCATAACAAATCATCCATGTCTCTTTCTCTTCTCCTTAACATTAAACCCACCAGCTCAACATCTCTCATCGACTAAGCCTGACCTCTCCTCACTCAAATTATTTCGCCATGTACCTCTAAATTAATCTAGCTGTCTTTCATATCACTCCTTATCGTCTCACTCTATCCGTCGGTCGGCTCCCAGCATTCCTCTCTCTTGATCTATCTGTCTGTCAGGGCGACTCTTCCTCTGCTGCATCTCTTTTTGTATCCATCCCTCTGAATCTCTCTCTCTCTTCGGGGGACAGGGGCCCAGTCAAATCGATCACATCAGCCCATCCATGTCCCCCTCGAACACACACACACACACACACACACACACACACACACACACACACACACACACACACACACACACACACACACACACACACACACACACACACACACACACACACACACCCCTTTCTCCTTGTACACCTCTGGCTGTACAGACAACACCATCCATCAGTCTCTCTGTTGTCTCTCCAACACTTACACAGACCTCTGTTTTGACATACAAAGCTCTTCTGCATGGCTCCTGTCCTCTTGTCTCTTATCTGTCTTTTGCATCATGTACCTCTCTGTGTTTTCAATCTGTCTATCTATCCATCCATCTGTCTCCGTCCAAACACGTCCCTGTCTGCTGATTGTGTTTCCAAGACGATGCCCTTACACAGTTATTTTCTATCTCTCTCGTCGTGCATGGCAACGCTCTGCTGCTTCATAACCACGGCAACAGAAAACTGTCCCCTTTCATTACGGAGCTTATTAATGCCACACACACACACACACACACACACACACACACACACACACACACACACACACACACACTCACTCACTCACTCACTCACTCACTCACTCACTCACTCACTCACTCACTCACTCACTCACTCACTCACTCACTCACTCACTCACTCACACACACACACACACACACACACACACATACCCACACACACACACACACACACACACACACACACACACACACACACACACACACACACACACACACACACACACACACACACGTACGTACACACACACACACACACACACACACACAGAGAGAGAAAATATGCTTAGACTCAAGCATGAACATTTACTTGTAATTGCCTGGCCAAATAAAGTTGGAGCTCCTCCTCCGGTGTGTTTGACATTCAACTCACAGCAGGAGACGCTCCATTGGATTTAACTTAACAGCATTAAGTGCACTTCACTGCCTGGATAGCACCTCAACAAACAATGCACACTGTAGACACTGCAGAGTCTAAAGTAAAGGCACTATCCTGTATCCAGCCACAAGCAGGAAAAAACTTGTGCTTTTTCCTTTTCATATATATTCCTTTTTTTTTTAAAAACATAATATGAATGCACTGTAAAGATCTGGTAAAAATGTCTTTATTTCAAGTGTTTCACTGTAGGCAGATGCTTTGGCTTTAAAGCCACAATTAACTTGTCTTTAGCTGATGGATGTGTTTTTCTGGAGGAGGTGAAACTCCTTCAGGGTGTGTATTAAGTTGATGATACCACTTTTCTACAACTCACCGGTCAAGTCAATTGTCACTTTTTCCCTTCTTGCTTGGCTGGGCCGTATGAGCCCTGCCAACGGAAATTGGCTGAAAACCGTAGCAACGGAGATTACAGGTGTCAAACTACTTCAGTGGGCTGACAACTGTAACAAGCGGGCTGTCAGGGGAGCCAAGGCTGCCTTAAATCCCCCCCCCCCCCCCCCCCCCCCCCAGGCTGCATATCATTTATGAAGGGGTTAGGAAGGGACTCCCATAGAGCCCAGATTGAAAATTGCAGCGACGAACACGCGGGAGACTAAACTTAATGCGCAACATGCCGTAAGACAAATTACAAGCTCAAACCTGAATATATGGATACAAATATGTATATGGGTCAGAAGGAGTCATTAAATAGTTTGATGAATATAAAAATGTGTTATGCTATAGCCTTCAGTCTCATGATCCCAGCCTTGAGTATATCTGCACAAACATCAGAGTCAGACAAACTCAAAGAACGCCTAGAGACTTGGGTGATTAAGACCAAATGATGAAGCTTAGTGTTATGTAGTTCCCGTATAGCCACTCACCATCCCTCAACTAACCCAACTGAGTATTTCCAGTAGTTTGTGTTGTGTGATACATGTATACAAAAGTGTGAAACTGATTCACTGCTGCTGGTTCAGGAAGTGTTTATGAGGTAAACAGCTCAGATCAGATCATGTTTCTTTCATTGGTTTCCTAATATTTTTTTAACAGGAAAGTAATGTGTATCATTGCTCCACGATTCTCCTCTCAGACGCCACTGAGGGGAAGTCAGTTTGAGCACGAGAGTCATAGTGCATTTGAATTGATGTGGGAACCCTTAGTTACATCTCTAGTACATCCCATCATTTTTATTATCAAACAGCAGTTAAGAAAACATTCGTTTTAGGTAGCTGGCTCTTTATATCAAGCAGGCATTGACCGTCACTGTTGTTATTCAGAGGAATAACCGTTTTGTTAGATTTCATGTAAATGTGACAGAATTGACTCTGACACAAAACCCTGTTAAACATGGGACCATGTTGAATAACTCTTCAGTTAAGCTTGAACTATTCTGCACCAGAACATGCGCGGATTGGAAGTAGTTAATACAACATCTGATGTAAAAGATAACAAAATGTGTTGAACTAAATTCTGTGTGTCGGCATTACATCTCATTTTTATTTTAGAGCTTTTTTTTTAATGATAAGATTCTGGATTAAATACCTCTTACTTAATTTAGTTCCAAACCTATGTTTTTCCATCCTTATGTTGTCATGCTTATGTGTTTTTGTATGTCATCAAACCCTTTTCAATGCACATGGCTGCTAAAGACCTGCCCATCGGGGACAAGCGGTTCAAACAGGCCCTGTTCTGGATAACAGCAAGTGTTGAAAAGGCCTCATTTATTAGAGGAATAAATGTTTTTATGGTACAATCAGTCACCTCATCTCGTAAAACCTTGAGCTAAAGTATGGCATTCAAGTCTGTTGAGATAAGATTGTACTGAAGACCTTCCTGAAATAAATTATTATCAATGCTACTGATGTTTTTGTCAACAATTCCCACCACATGTCTTTATATTTAAACAGGGATGAGTAGTACTCAAAGAAGCAGCAGCTTGATTCATTGAATGTGAGTGCCACTGGAGGGCAGAAAACTTTCCGGGTCGCAAATTGAAGAATTTGGGTCATGGGTTTAAAACATTTTAGTATCCATGTCAGGGAAAATCCCAAAGCGAGGCTTTAATAGTAGCTTCAATATCACTTCCAGCCCAGTGGCTGACCGGGGCTTCATGCCTGCTTCCACTCTAACGGGATGTATTCTGCATGGCTGAGAAACATCTAATATAGCTGCTGCGTGGTTCCAGCCTGGATTTTCAGGAGGTTTATCTCACATCCTCTCTGCTGCTCTTCTCCTCGCTCTGTGGTTGAGAATCGTGTCTTGTTTTCCAGTTGGGTGTAATTCAACATTGATAGCTCTTATCTGCTCTGCTGATATCTGGCACTGGGAAGCAAACAGGATAACCCCTCTCTCAGGTGGCACTTTTTGGCGGGAGAACTTTAACTGTGGCTGGAGCCGATCTCAGGAACCAGACCAGAGCAAGATGGTGGGGGAAGATTGGCCCCTGTCTGGTTCATACAGGGACAATGTTTTTAGCTGTGTTATTGTTTAAGTATTCCTAATCCTGAAGTTTTGTTGGGTAGCGGATTCTGAAGATGCCATTTTGGTGAGATAAGCCCACACTGCCAGACGAAACACATAAGATTATTACGACTCCAAACGCTAAGTAAAATAATTCTACAGTACACTGCCTTCTTATTTGTAGCTGAAGTGAAATGAAAACTTTCGGAAAGCTGACATTTCAAGCTGCACTGCTCATGCCAGCTGCTGTTCATATCAATTGGCAGTTGTGGAAAAAAACACATAAAATAAAATACTGTCATTGCAGAGTTATAGCTCAGGTATAAAGCTCAGAACTACTAGCTGTTGGGGAATAATTTGCTTAGGTATCTAACCTTTGACACAGTTCATCATTTTCTCTTCTCACTGTCTCTTTCCCATGGCATAGGTCTACGGCCTTGGGTATTGCTGCTATCTCTCTTAAGGAGGGGCAGCTTGGGCGCATTGTTGTTGCCAGCTTATGACCGAGCACAAGCTGACATGAGATAGTTTATTGTTCAGGGACATCTAGAAGCCCTTCTTTTATCTGGAACGTACTGTACTGTAGGTTCCCTGGCGCACATTCTTTTCTATGGACGACAGCTCTAGTTAGATTCAGGGTCCATATTTGTTTGTCTCGCTGATAAAGAATGTTGATTATTACACTCTGAAAAAGTTGTGGTCAACTCCTGGCCCGTGACATGTCTTGTGAATTCTCCGGCCGAAGCTCCAAATAAACAGTCAGTGTTTGCCATCAAAGCTCCAGCTCTCCTCGTGTTGCTGACTCCATTGCTTTAGAAGTTTCCCCCACACTAGCTTTATGATATTCATGAATAATGTTTATTATCCTGTAATAACCCATATCCTGAAATTAGTTTTTGGAATGCTTTTGTCTCACACACGCACTTTGCTGTGCTTTAATGCCCTTGGTGATTGTGTTGTATGTGAATGGACATCTGGCTACAGGAAGGCATCTCAGGACAGAGGAGTGAGAACCTTTTTTGTGTTGCATACGGGCTGGTGGGTGGAAGCGTGGGTGCAATGTGCCGGCAGTGGCCTTGCTAGTTACCAAGGAACAGCTGGCAATGAAAATACTTTTTAGGAAGAATATCAAGGTGAGAGAGTGACAAGGAGAGCATTTTAAAGTGAGCATGATTATTGTTTTAAGAGATTGATAACAAAGGCAAGTTATCCATTGTTTAATGGTAAACAAACAGTCACTAAGTGAAAGACAGTTCCACTGCAGCATATAGTCCCTTGTACTGCTTGATAGGGAGACATTGCTCATGGATGACTGCCAATGGACAAGCAATTCATTCAAAACACCTTTGCAGTTATATCATGGTCAGTTCCCTTTAAAGTGACTTTTCTATTCTAATATGTCTTGATCAGAAACAGATGTCCACACTCGGTTGCAGAAGCGTGATTTTCCACTGTTGGGCATGTAGCAATTTGTGTGTTTGTTTGTCAGAACAGCCTCACACGATGGCCTCATCACATCTTCTCACTGCTCATCAATGTCATCACTTGCTCCCTACTCTTCTTCACATTGTTGTCCCCTCTTTCTTTCTCTTCCCTCATCAGCTGTATTCTCCACGTTCATGAAACCACTGGCTCTCACACCTGCAATATCTATCTTCTGTTGTCTTGCAAAAGGAATCGAGAGCATTGTATCTACACACACACGAGCTGCAGGTGAAAAGGATTGAACACATGAAGGGAAGATTCAATTGTGAAAAACAAAGCAGTTCTATTTTCATTAATTAATTCATTGCTTTTTGGGAATCTGTTCAGAAAGAAGAATTAAATCTACATTACAGGTCTCCGTTTGTAGCATTGTAGACAAACGTAACTCAACTCCAGAGAGAAAAATAAAATACTCAGTGCTTGTGAGACAGAAAGATCACTTCAATAATCCGTTAAGCCGGGTCGGTTTTGTTTTGGGAAAGTGCCAGCCTCCTAGAGGGAAACTGGCAATCAAATATGAACATGGCAATGCAACACTGCTTCAATGTGAATGCACTTTGCTCTACGGGACTTCTTGATTCAATAGCTAATTAATTGAGAAATTAATTGAAATGAAATCGTTTAAAATGTGAAAGGTTTATAACACTGAGGAACATGAAGATGGTGTGTTTGGCCCAACTGACATCATAGAGTCTGTGGTTTTGTTTTTAGAAAACGTCATTTCTTTTATCCTCGTAGCAGCGGAGCGCCACACCTGAGTTGGCTCGAGTGCCACTGGAAAATGCCTTTGAATGATCCTTTTCTATACATTTCTATATATGCCTTGAATAGTGACGTCGGCTTTTTACGACTCAGTTTAGTGCTTCAAGGTCTGTGGCCTCTTGCATTGCAGTTGGCGCATTTAACAGATATATTCTCTTTTTCTGAATGGCATGAGCTATTAAGATAAGTCTTTGGTTGCAGAGGAGTTTATGCAGCCAGAGAGGCATGGTGAATAAATGTCGTTTTCAATATCTCTCACTCCTCCTACAAGGTTAGACAGCTGTAGAGGTCTTTGCATGCTTTGTACATCACATTGAATGCACGTCTCATCAAGTGAATGGCTTAATGAGTTAGGTAAAGAAAAAGCTACACCTGCTTGCACTCTGACTTTAATCCAACCCGTTAGAAAGGGCTGCTTGACTACAAGGTAAACGGGGGAAAGTATTCAAAATGTAGCGTGCAGTGGAACTAGCGATTATGTCAGGTTTCTAAAGTAGTGTTTTCTGCCCCCCTGTACAAAGGAGCAACTTTCTTAGCTTCCTGCTGGTTAGTTTCTAGAATTACCAGGTCAAGGAAATAGGTAAAAACACACCTATTTTCTTTAACATGTTTATAAAATGTAACACACACGCACACACACACACACACACACACACGTTAGTGTCACCTAGATCCACTTTTCATCCACTGTTCTGTGTTTCTTAAAGCGACCGGCGAAAAGTTGTTAAAATAACATTTCTCTAGGCCTGTGCTAAAAGTTCTGAGTATCAAATGATATAAGGTTTACCTTCCGCTTGTCACAGTAAGCACAACCCAAACTCTGAGCTAGACTTTGCAGCTTAGGGTAGTTGGTCTGGTGAGCAATCTCATTCTTTACCAGTCAAGGTGTTTGATTCCCCTAAGATGGCCTCATGCTCGATTATAATGCTGGGCTAAAGTCGGCATCACAGAGTAACCTACACCAAGGAAATCAATAATTCATCATAAGGGCCGAACATGGTCATAGGTTGCAGAAATTAGTTTAAATATATATATATGTTCCTCATGCAAGTGAGGCACGAGCCTTCTTTAATACATGAATGAGGCTCTGAGGAGATGTGCGTCCAACATAATCTTTTGTATTTCTTCTATAAAACCTGTTTGAGAGGCCTTTCTTGATTTTATGCTGAAAAGAAATTGTTGAGTAAAAGGCTAAATAAGAGATCAGAGTGCACACACATCTATTCTGTGGCAGACAATCATACATTAGCTGAAAAGCATAATTTAAAAGGTTTCATTTTTAAATATTGGTAAAAGCAGTAAACACTTTAAGGTTTAATCCGCACTGTTGAAACCTTTTCAATACACAACATGTCCTTCCAGCGTCAGTCATTAACTCACTATGAAGTTATCATTGTTAAAATGCACAGTGATAATTATTTCCTGTTAGTAATTAAACATTAGCCAGGGGAAATGGAACATTTCAAAAGCAATTCTTTGTCAAAAATCTTCAGATATACCTGAATGAATGTTGTCATAGGGCAAATAAATGGATATTTCTGAATAGCAGTTTAGAAAGAGAAGGTCAAGCTCAGTGGGACTGTGGCACAAACACATTGAACACAGTTGTAACTTTGACCAGGGGCTTTAAATTCTCTTTTTATTAATACAGTGTTTACAACAGCCTTTTGTCAGTGAGTATTTTTCTTTGAGTTCTCCTTGAAAAGTATGTTCACATGTATTTACCTCTTTGCAGTTGGAGTAGTTATATGGTTTGTCTTCACAGCAGTAGGTGGAGGCTTGTCCCTGCTGGGCGCAGTAACGTCTGCTCATTCAACCAGAAGAGAACTGTTTCTGCATCAGTCAGAAAAACCTATAAATCAGACGGTAATTTACCTCTGAGGCTGTCCTGCCAGGAAAAATAACAGCATCAGTTGTTACAGCAAAATGCCCCAAAACAACACGTTTACGTCAAAGTGGCAAAGCCCTCGAGTTCCTGCAGGAAATCGGACTCTTCCTGAGTAAAGGGGAAAATACTGAGAGGTTGCTAGATCAGAAAAGGCTTCTGTGTGAGCAAGAATATGAACAATGCTCCCGTGTTCTGTGTTGCGTGTCAATAGCAGTTACTTTCAAATAATTTCCTCAAAGCTGTGTTAATTCCTGACAGCATGAACGGCAAACAAACACTGTGAAATGTACTCAAAGAAACGCAGTCCTGCAATTCTGTTAAGTTATGACATGTTGTGCTGTAAATGTCTGCTAATGATTTTATCTACGGGTGATTCTCTGTGTACCAGCCAGACATATCAACATGTGGCTGAAAGCTACATGCAGCACCAGTGGAGAAGAATATTACATCTAAATGGGTTCAACGCAAGTGACCCTTTCACATCACACTGAGCCATTTCATTTATTGTTAGGACCAAAAATATTGCATAATACATTTTTAATGCAGTCAGCTACTCATTTTATTTTGCTAGAACAAGTGTTTAGTCTCAGAGTGGGAGGGATGCAGGCTGCCACAGGGACTGTTAAACACGCACACACCCTGACGACATGCACCACATATTTATTTGCTGGGTCATGAGGTTATCTTAACGAGGGTGTTTAATTTACCAGCCCACTGTGTGTGTGTGTGTGTGTGTGTGTGTGTGTGTGCCCCTTCAATGATCTCGAGCTAATTAAGAAAAATATCAGATTTTTAATGTTGACTTTACATTCAGTTGGCAAATAAAAACGAATCAGATCTCTCCCCATTTTACAAAGCTAGCCTACAATACACAGATACATTGCACAGCCCCGAGCTATATTTGTAACCCTTTAACCCCTGCAAAGCCAGACAGCTGCCCTGACGTTTTGAACAGAGTCTTTGTGTCTGATCCACAGTCATGAGTAAGACTAATGGAGAGTGATGTGAGTTGATGCTCTGTGTGAGGAACAACCTGAATGAGCAGCTGATAGAAACTCACCTGCTCCTCACCCACTGTGAAGCCTGGTCCGTTGAGATGCATGTGTTATTCCTCTCCTTATGAAAGTTACCCTCTCTACTTCATTGGTGGGCTGCATACAAATGATCGGAAAACCATATCCTTTCATATATTTGTTAAAGTAATCATTTCCAAAAGATCATCGATTTATCCCACTGAGGCTGCATTTAGAAGTGTTATTGATTCCAGTCAGGGCTGTATACAGTACCAATCTATTTATCCAATCATCTGACATCTCCAGACAGGCATGCATCTCTTTTGGCAGTTTGTTTGAATTGATTTCATTCAGATGTTGGGTTTGGATAATACTGAAGTTGTATAGATGTGGATTTATAACAAGGTATTATGTCTGTGTTTTAAGAATAGTATTTCCAATAGAACAATTGGATTTTTTTAAACAATAGAAGCATGCTTGTTTGTTCTAAATATTAGTTTTTGCGTCCCTCTTCTCCGTACTAACGCGATCCGTAGGCCTTCGTATGATGTAGGAGAAAAATGACTCACTTATTTCCTTTTCCAGTTTCATCTGGATCAAAGTGTTATCTGAGCTTTGTCTCTGACGCTTTTTATCACCTTGCTTGATACCGTCAGTCACACAATTTATTTAATAGTGCCAGGCTGTGAAGGAATCAATAATGTTATGCAGGGCAAGAAATCAATCTTAATTATAGATGTATGGAAAGCAGTTATGTACGAGATAAGCTTCTATTAAGATAAAATTCCCACAAAATTAAAATGGTCTTAATAGAGATGTAGGGACAGTTTTGATCTCATATCCTTTTTATGAGGAAGAGATAAGGATGGAGCCAACACATTGCATGTAATAACCATTACTATTCAATCCTGGAAAACACGAGCGACTTCTTTTGGAGAGTTCTTTCAGTCAAGTGTTATATCACCCATCTGCGAGCATGCTGATGCCTTCTTGGAGTTATTTTTTTAAGTGTTGCAATTTAAAGGTATTTTTGGATCCACTTGAGACTCACCTGTTGCTACTTAAAGTGTTTATTACCGGGATAAGACTTCTGACAGGTCTTAGAGCAGATTAGTGAACGTCTTGTATCCAGCTGTGGATGAATAGTGAGGAGAGGTGTTAAGAGGTTTCCAGTCCAACCATCTTAAGCCACATTAAGCTGAAAATGACATCATGCTTACAATGGGAGGACAGGCGAAATATTATACAGTAACAGTGTCTCACATTAAAAAACAATAGGTTTCAGTTGTTGTTAGTGCGACTCATTACTTCCTGCAAACGTCTTAATTACTTTCTCCCATCCTAACCTCCTCTGTTTTTAGGCATAATTTCCAACCAATATGAATTGTTATTCCTCTGATGCAGAGGCAGGTGAAAGGGAGTCACTGTTTGACCTGATTATTATTAAATGAGGCCTGAGGTCTGTTTTTCAGAAGTTCATAAAATGTTACATTTGTTGTCCTCCCTTCTTTTCTCGTCAGTAAACAGCATTGTACATTACAGCTAATGTTGGCAAGATTTTTTTCGTTTTTCTTTAAAGAAAACTTCTAAAACATTTGTGGAAATGTTCAGTTTTCCTGTCCACACCACAGTGCAACAACAGTATTTTCAGATTGATTAATTTACCTGATTTAGTCAGGACCCTAAATAAACCCTAACCCACAATGACACATTTTGGTTTGATGTGTGGTTCTGCATTTATGATATAAGACACTGATGAAATCTGAGCAGCCTGATAAGAAACAATCAACATGCAACTTGAGGGACACACATGAGCTTAATGCTTACACTGGAAAAAGATTCTGTTAAACCAGGCAGTTGAGTGGCAGTGAGGTTGTAGTACTCATTGTTGTGTATGTAGAAATAAGGAGCACCAACATGAACGGGGATTTCAAACACGAAAAGTCCTGCATGGTTGCCTGAGACACGTGGAGGCACCATTCATTCAAACGGCAGCATGTTCCAGCTGGAAGACCTTTCAGTGGGATCCTCTGAGCTGTGATGTGAGAGCAAATGTGTGATGCAGGTGAAGGTTTGAGGCTGTGCTCACATGCTCTGCCTGGATAAGCCGTCATTACTCAAAGCTACAGCGCATCACTTCTTCTGACGTAAATAAACACTATCCCTGACTCAGTGACTCTACCCTGCATATAATCCTATCTTCTCAGGCGCATTAACATGTTTATGTAAAAGAAGAATCCGCTTGGACTGTTTGTGTTTTAGGAACAACACACTCTTTTGTCCTGAACATGTCTGTTGCCACGGTAACAGTGCAATATTCTGACACTAAGGAGGAGAATGTTTCTCTTCACAAATACACGTGATGATTGACGGCGTGTTTTTTGCGCACGTAAATAAAAAACGGGTGATTTTGCTGCTCTCCTTCTTTGGTCCTCTTCCTCTCTTTGCTTTCTAATTCCTTAATTCCTGTCTGGCAGTGTGTCGCAGTTTGAGCCGCTCCTCTGTCGCAGTGAATCCTCGCCGTCTGACTGTGTGTGTGTGTGTGTGTGTGTGTGTGTGTGTGTGTGTGTGTGTGTGTGTGTGTGTGTGTGTGTGTGTGTGTGTGTGTGTGTGTGTGTGTGCCTCTGTTTCTGCTCTTCAGCTTCTCTCTTATATTTGCTGCAGTGCTTTGATTTCGAGTTGGAAGGCTTTAAGCTCATAGTGACAACGAGAGGGCACACTTTCGCACGCACACACACATATGCTCGGACACATGGGAACACACACTTTTAAAGCTGCTGTGTGTTTGAAAAAAGCTCAGCTGTACATGCATGTGTGTGTTTATGCCCTTTCTGACACCTGAGGCTAAACCAGTTTCAGTACTTGATGAGGTGAGGTGTCTCATCATCACATACACAGATGCAGTATGAACACAACCTGAGTCTCTCCTCTCATGCCGACACTCACATCAACAGAGTGTCTAAGCTGTAGCATCAAACGGGCTTGAGATTGAGTCTGAAGGGGTGACAGGAAATGATCCATGTCCAGCTAGCTGCTGGCTACCATTCGATGCATTCATTAGAGTGAATTTGTCAGCATGCAGCATTGATCTGTCCAGTTAATTGATGTGTGCATTGTTAACTCATCACTGGTAAGGTGGCCTATGGCTTTGTGAGGCGCTTCTCTGCTCGATGGTGTTTAATGATGAAGGTAAGACACAAGGAGGAGAGTACAGGCGGAGAGTTCACTGTTTCCTGGTATTTAACCTTGCTCATGATGACTGACATGTGCCCTGGTGAGTTATCAGATCACCACATTATGAAATTGAGCTGAGCCAAATGTGGGCTAGATATGCGGTCAGGTGTTTCAGTGAGGACATGCAGGGCGGGGGGTTTAACTGCCCTGCAAGCCCCTGGACTCTGATCTCAGACAGGTGGAAAATTGTCCCCAGAAGCAATCTTTGAGAAATGACTGGAGTAATGGCAAAGGAATGGAGATACAGTAGCGGTGGACCACACGTGGCGAGCTAGTGCTTACGAGACCTTATTTGTAACGTGTGTTCGATGCTGTTTCGCTGCGTTTTTGACATATCATTAAATGTTTGCTTTCACACAATGGTGATCGGAATGTTTTGCTATTTAAACATCTGACCATAGCATGCTTTTAAGCATACATTTTATTTCTTGATTAAAATCTATAAGTTTGATATATTTTTTGTGCAGAAAAAGAATTGAATTGTGTTTTATGGAGAGGATCCTGATGGTGCTGATTGACAAGGATCCTAAGAGAGGGACAGGGGACGTCCCGTCTGGCCGAGACGCTGTAGCCCCTCCTCCTCGTCTGTTCTCTCTTTATTCAGGCAGGAGGATTACAGTAAAGAAAGCAGCAAAGCAAGCACTGAAGGGATTATGGCACAGCAGCAAAGGTATCAGAGCCGCCCCTCAGCACAGCAGCGGACCCCTGTGGCCCGTGTAAGAGACTCAGGCCTGGGTTAGACATAGTTGCTCCTCTGCCAGCTGCTGCCGCACAGCTCTTCCAACATCCCACAGAGCTTCTTCAGTTTTGACACGCCGAGCTGCCAAGACTTCCCAGCTCTCCCTAGTGGCTATTTGCTGTTCATTTGGACCTTCGTAAAGCAGGCAAAGGGATGAGCAAAGACAAAGCCACACAGGGGATTTGAACTCTGGCTCTCATTTATGGATTAGAGGCAGGACTTATTAAACAGTTTCAGTCTGAGATCCAAATAAGACATTTGGTCCATGACATCCTGACCCAGGGAAATGAAAACGTTTGCTTCTGCTCTGATGTTGAGACCCCCATCAAAGCAGGTCCTTGACCTTTATGAGGAAAGAATCAGCTGAAAAAGGCAGAGCTACAAGTCATGGTTTTATCTGGAGGTGGCCCAATGCTGTCAGCTTCTCTCTGAGGAGCTGGCTGGAGGCTGACTATTTCTGTCGCTCAATTATCTGAAGCGCGCACTGTAACTTTAACTGCAACGACCCAGATTAACAATTGATTGAGAAATACAATTCTACATTAATTGTATTATCTAGATTTATCTGTAATCATTCAAAAGAAAAAGAAAACAGATCAATCAATAGTGATAATATCTATTGACAGCAGACCTGGATGTCTACAAAATACATTTCACTTTTTTTGTGAGGCTTTATCGATACATAATTGATTTTCTTTGTTTCTTTTTCTCAAGTTACTTTACAATAATCACAAATGTTCTCTAAATATAATATATTTTGCCATGGGACTAATCTGTTTATGTAAATCGGGTAGGTAGCTGTCCATTTATGTCCTAGTTATTACAGCATAAATATTCATGTGAAACACAAACGAGAGGCCTCATTAGAGAGGACTTCACACTCTGTAGTTGTTGTGTTTAACGCACACCAATCATTGACAGTCTGCATCTTGCACACAGCGTGACAGCGTGTGAAGCAACAGGAAATATGCTTGGATTTAATGTTTCACTTGACTTTTAAATAGTTATTGAAGCAAGGGTACCAACATAAGCATTATTTTTGCATAGAACAGATGGGCAGTTGCAGATGTAACCTATACCAAATGCACATAAACTGAGGAAAGACAGCTGGGTGATTGGTGGAAATAGCCTTGATAATCTCAATTAGAATTTTTAAAAAGGAAGGTTTCCACTCAGCTGAAATCCTCTGTTGAATGTCGTGAATTAAGATCCCATTATGTTTATTTGAGGTGAAATCAGCAAACCAATCAAGGTCATACAGTAGCAGGCAGACTGTCATCTTCTCTATTCACATATGCAAATGTGATTATATCGTTATTAATCAAGCAGTCACTCAAGTCAGATAACAAGCGGGTCGTTACATCCGTTGTTACCCCTGTGATTTAATATGATGACAAAGAGCTATTCTTATAACCTGGCACCATAACAGATTCTATCCCCGGCCTCTTGCAGTAGCAGTTTACAAAGTGTTGATAGGCATATCGTACATGGCTTAGGACGGTGATGCATTTGACTAGATCCACACAGGACCTGAAGAATATTTTCGAGGGTGTTACACAGTCACAAAATGCAGGAATACCGGTTCAGGGCAGTATACAATGTTTTGTTTAGATTAGCTGAGGCCCACGTTAGAAATGATCATGCCTGTCATATGCCTATCTCCATAGAGGCTGAATCATCATGTTAGTCCTGATGCTCTTCTAGCTAATCATACATCCAGTCATGTACGCATTCACAGTTGGGCCTTTGTTATCATGTGCTACTCTGATAATGGAAGACCCCAGCATATGTTGTTTTAAGGCATATTTTGGACATACTATGGCTTTTTTCATATTTTCGACATACATGCTCTTTAATGCATATTTACGACATACTATACTCTGACTTTTTCTTTGCATATTTATGACATACTACTATGCAGTTGTTTTTCAAATTTTTGATATTCTATACTACGTCGTTTTATGGCATATTTTCGACATTTTATACTGTGGCTTTTTTTTGCATAAACACAGTTTAGGATGCTGAAAATATGTAAGAAAAAAATAAAACTACATAGTATATGGTGCTGAAAATAGGCAAAAAACTAGATTTAGTATAGTAAGTCTAAAATGTGTCAAAAATCTGACAAAAGGGCACAGTATAGTGTGCCAAATAAATGCATAAAACACATAGCAGAGCACGTAAAAAGTATGAGCCATTAGTTGATCATACAGGTTGTGAGGGAGTCATTTGTTCTTAGAAACCTTCCAGTGAAGCCGGCCTTTCTTTGCCCACTGTGTAGAAAATTTAATACACACAACAGATACATCTTTAATTTGAGCTTTCCTAGGACTAATATTGAAACTGCTACAGCAGATGGAAATGAATAAACTAAAATGTAAAATTCCCAAGTAGTATAAAAGAAAAGTAAGAAATTCAAAAAACTCTGTCATGAATATTTTGAGGGAAATCCAATGGAGACATTTTGTATCTCCAGGCAGTCACATCTGCTAAACTGAGAGTGAATGTGTTTACTTTAGTAAAACAAATGAAAGCAAAAATACATTTCACCTCTTTTCATACTCTGTGCAACAATTTACATCTAAAACACTTTAATGACGTGGATCTCTCTCTGAAACAAAGAATATTTCCAGTTATGTGCTTTTTTTCCAACCATTTATTCTTTTTTTTTTTTTATCTCAGACAATAACAGCAGTACATTTTCAGAAACATGGTTGTTACAATCACAGCTGGCTCAGACAGAGAAACACTGCGATTCAGTACATTATTGCATTAGAGGAAACCATCTGACATGTGAACATTTACACTGTTGAGAAGAAAGACGAGATGAAAAGGTGGTTGGACGAGTGAGGAAACTTAACATTATTTTGCAACAGCTGGTTGAAAACACTCATACAATTCCAGTAGTTAATTCAGATTGATAAAGCCAGGAGTACAGGGGGCTTGGGAGAGCGAGAAGACGTTTGAGTTTCGTACCTACATAGTGTCACTGCTTAGTATAGACGCATCGTTCAGAAGGGGGTTTCATTCTCAGAGGTAATGGAGCAAAAATGCCGGGACAGTTCAACTTTATTTGTGTGCTTTGATTAGTCCATCAAAGCTGTATTGATGTTTGGGGAAAGTAGGCTGTCATATATTTTCTGCTCGTTCACTGCATAACAGGGAGATGTGACGCTTTCTTTCCTACTGTCATTACTATGTGAGCAAATTATTTATCTACTTTCACTGGTGGTCAGGGTGGCGAAATATTCAATTTAGCATTGATCACTTCCAGGTTCAAGACATCCAAATAATTGAGAAGTCTGGCATTTGTGGAATCGGTTGAATCTTGTCAGTTAAATTCAGGAACTGTAATGTTTGACATCCGCGCAACACCACTGAGAGGTGTGTTTGTTTGTATCTAGGCAGCAGAAGGGCTGGGAGTGTTAGTACAAATATGTTTGCATCAGTGCGTGTTATTATGAATATTGAATTGCTTTTTGGAGGTATTTAATTCTCGAGGTGCATTATTTTAAGGACTGGTTGACTTGTGAATTTGCTTGCACACAGCCACACTAATTTATGCAAGCACACACATTAGAAATATAAAGCCGAGCACTGCTACTGGTAGTCTCCAGAGCCTGTTATTAGTCCGGCTAATTTCACATCATTTGACAGAGAATTCATTTAAAAATCCATCAGCAGAGCCGCAGAAAATACCACCACACGCCTCCATTACACCACCATGTAATCCCATTTTCACCTAGCCTTAAAACCCCCTTGCAGTCAGAAGACCGTTCACCATAATCTCTCCTGGTTATTAAAAGATGGACGAGCTGCGCTGTGAAAGCTTTCTGAAATCAGAGACCCTAAAAGAAAGTTACCTTAGCAGCCTGTGATTTAACACTTTTAAAATCCAGCAGATAGAGCTCAATTGGTTTTAGATATACTTCAAAAAAATCACATGACTAATCCTGTTAGCTTGTCTCCAAAATGGCCGACAGCTTCATGGGATTTAAAGACTGTGAATGGGGAAACATTTCCATCAGCAGCGAAGATCTTTCCAAAAGTAAAACATCTACTATTTCTGATACAGTAGCAAAACACTTTAAACATCTGGCCCTGAAACAGTGCTTTGATCTGTTGTGCTTCTCTCATTGTGTTAATATTTGTATTTATTTTCCGTAAGATGTGTGCTTCATTATCTTTCTAAAGAACAGTATTACATGTTTACCCTACAAAAGTCAGTGACGCTCAGAGATCAGTAATGCCAAGGCAAGCATACATAGTTCTTGTACTAACCCAAGAAAAACATTAATATAAAGTTTCATCTACAAACTTTGAATATATTAAGCAACATCAACAGCATATCAATGGAAATTGTGACATTTAATTGCAAGTAGATGTTAGAACCCTGTTAGTTACACATGATCAGCTCAGTTTGTAGTACATCACATTTAAGACTAGTGAGATTAGCAAGTAATGGAATGTATAACAATTCAAATATAGGTCTTTCTAAGATATGTTATTCTCCACAAGTTGACAGGACATTAAGAGATGTGCTGAGATACTAATCACCACGCCTAAGAGATAATATAGTTCTATTAGTGGTACAGTTCATTAAGGAATCCCCATCAGATTCATGTATCAGGATTGTCAGATAATCTATTTACACCAACGCGTTGTGTGCAGCTTGTGTGCAACAGATAAGTGTTTTTACCTCCCTCCCCCTCCCCCCCCCCCCCCCCCCCCCGCTCATCATTCAGAGACTTTAATACCTCCCTCTATTCCTCAATCTCCAGTATCAGGTCGCCTCCTTCGAGGGAGGCGTCAGCCCTGACATGCACCGCCTTGATGGTGCCGGCTAACGGGGAGTTGACCACGGTCTCCATCTTCATGGCAGAGAGGACACACAGCGGCTGCCCCTTCTCCACCTTATCACAAACACAGGTCAGAGCATTAAGAACACTTGACAATGCACAGATCACTGAACTGCACTGTAGACAGAGGTAAACCAGACACGAGCTTAGGACACACTTTAGAACATATGCAAGTGGGACTTTAGCATATTAGCCTACTAGCTTACATACAACCCATACAATTGACTGTGAGGTTCACTAAAAGTACAAAGAAATAAGATGATCCATGCATGTAGTTAAGGTGTTAAAAAGTTTATCTTGAAGTGTTGTAAGCATCACAAGCTATGCAGGTGTAGAGCTGCAATCATTGGTTCACCTGGTTGAAAAATATTAATTTAAGTGATTAATCATTCAAAATAGCAGCCTCTCTAATATGGAGATTTCCTGCATTTTCTGTTTAATATCATATAAGTTAAAATCTTTAAGTTTTGGACTAACAAGATGTGGAAATGTTTTACTACTAACAAACCATTTATAGACCACATGATTAACCTAGAACATAATGGGCTAAATTATAATGAAAATATTCACGAGTTGCAGCCTTTATGTATACAGTCTATGGTTGCAGCACATATATCGATCGGACAGTTTATGACTCAAATCAGACTTTCAGTAACATTATGGGAGTTTGGTTTTTGTATAATCTCTGACGATTTGCCTTTTTACATAACAAAGCATCTTATGAATTGTCCAAAGAGAGGAAACCAACAATGAGCAGCTTTTGTAGCTGTACTGATAACCAGCAGGCATATTTGTGTTAGATATATAAACAGGTTATTTATATATAATATATATTCTAATTAAAAACCTCTTTTTAATTCCAAACTCTCTTAATGTTGGATAAGTAGGTGACCAATAACAAGACCTTCATAAAATACAGTTTGATTTAGCACTATGAGGATTTAAATAAGCAGCTCTAAGGGTGGAGATGGAATAAAAAGCAAACTGTCTGCACTTGTAGAGTTAAAGTCATGAGATGTGATGATAGACTCACCTTGGATCCAACTTCCACCTTCACCTCCACCACTTTTCCAGGCATGGGCGCTCCCACCTGACCCTTGATAGACTTCTGAGCCTTGGGGTGGAACTTCATTTCCTGGGTGGAGGACAAACAGAGACTTCATGCATCATCTGTCCAGTCATTCATTCAGCCAACGACTCACGGGACATTGGAACAGACCTCTGTGCTCTGCATCCTCTACACTGCTCATTGGTCTCAATACAAACACCTGTGCACTGTCAGGATTCTAGTAGAGGATATCATTTCTTTCACTTCTCCCTTTTCCATCCATTCATTATTCACCTGCAGAGATACATATCCCATCTCTCCCTCATCCATCATTTATCCAGCCAACAACCTATGCCCCCCCCCCCCTCTGTGTACCTTCATGGCGACAGTGTCTTTCACCAGCACAGATCTCAGCTGTCCGTTCAGTTCAAAGAAGACTTCCCTCTGGCCTGCCTTGTTCAGGTCCCCCAGAGCGAGGGCCTTGATGTGCAGGATCTTTCCTCTCTCCAGCTCCACCTGAGGAACAGGGCCAGAGAGAGAGAGCCGGAAGAAGAGAGAGGTGGGACACAAATGAGATTATGTTAGAATATTAAGATGAAAACATGAGTGCCTAGCACACGAGTCCAGCTGAAGCAGTCAAAGAGATGCAGAGCTTGGTGAAAATAAAAAGTCAAGTTAGTGGAGCGAGTTGAGCACAATGTTTCTCTCCCGCTGAGCTGGAGTGTTGCACAGCATGCTCTTGGTGAAGGAGAAGAGACTTAGACAGATTGATGAGTACCAATTAAATACATGTTTAATGGCATCTTATCTCTGTATTTCACACCAATAAACTGCATAACATGTGCGGCCATCTGCTCTTATCAGCTACCCATTTGTGTTTAACTGTCCAGAAATCTAATTTATCTCAATCTATTAAACATTGAGTGAAAAATGGGAAGCTTTCCAACAGGCTTTTTCTCAAAGATAATATACTCAGAATAGGAAAAACACAGGTGTCTCTAATAACATGGATGGCAGAGTTTCAATGTGATTTTAAGCTTCTATACGTTTGTTTTTTAGGCAGGCCATATGATTATTTAAACATTTGCATTGATCAGAGTTTCTCAGTTGTAATTGTGACTAAGGTATTCATATGAGCACTGCTTAAAGTCAGAGACATGAACTCAACGCAAGGAAACTGAAGAAAAAGCTAAATGGAATCCAACCATCATTCATTTTATAATACAAAATGTGCCTTTTCCTTTGTTATGTGACCAAAACATTATGTTCAAAAAGAGCAAATATTGGACATGAAACATGTCAACTATCAATAACTTAACTGACTACACTACGCATGTGTGCTGTGTTCATGTGGCATCTGAATAATCAGAAAATGTAGTTTCTGACAGGTGGACAACAACTCGGAAACAGAACCTGTTAAACGGACCATCAAAGGAGCAAAGAATGCAACACTGGCCTCGGGAAAGGCAACATCATCTAGTTTTAGTCCTGATGTTGAAATATGGATAACCTATGCCAAAGCTGCAGTGCCTCGAATGGCGCCTTGTTGGTTGGCTCTATCGGGAACAATCTCTATAAACCAATAAATGAGACGCCCAAATTTACAGAAGAAATAAACATTTTTTAAGCCTGGTTTAAAAAACCGCTAATTACCCACTTCATGATAAATGCTACATCAACGAGAGTATGACAAGGACAACGAGAGACAACGAGACAAAACACTTCTCCAGAGTTCAGTCCACCTGTAATCTCTGTTAGTTAGTCTCAAGACTAAGCCCTCTCTCCTCCCTCCTCATATCATTCTGGTCACTGCTGCGTTTTTCCTTTGACACCAGCCACTGTGCTATTTATCTCACGCCTCGCCTCATATCTCATCTCACCGGTCGGACACTCGTTTTTTTTTCCATCCTTCCATTTGTCCAACTTTCCCTGCCAGGCTTTCAATCTCTCTCTTTGTCAGTCCTCCCGTGTGTCAGCTTTCCGTTGTGTATTGTTATTTTTCTCCCCATTTCTGGAGCCACACTGTTTGTCATGCCGTTGTTAATTTCCCTCATCTGGCCCCTTCTGCCTCTCTTCTCTTTTATCCGTCTGTGTCAGTCGACCCTTCCCCTCTCATCTTTTTTGTTTCTCACATTGGCATATCTGCTGCTGAGTCTCCATTGATATTCCAAACTAAGTCTCAGTGCGAAGACGGAAATACACTCTGCTGCAGGTATGTATTGATCTCAATTTCATTCTGCATCTCTCTTCCTGTGGAAGCTGTGACTCTTCATCTATTTTCCTCACTCAGTATCTGGTAACAAAAGCTTTCTTTGCATGCCTTTGCTCTCTCTCTGGCACTCAATCTTCATCTCTCTGTTTCTCTCCAACTTATAAGGTTTTGTCAATCTCCTGGCAGCCGAAAAAACACAACTGCCTTCCCTTCCGACTGTCTTCAACCACAACACTACATCTCCTCACAACCGCTCACATGAAATATACAGTATGCACCTCTTTGAAAAGTTGCACAACATTTATGAAGCTTTTAAGGGTGTTTTTGCCTAAGTTGAACCCGTTTGTACGTAAGCTAGTTTTAAACGGAGCTAAAACACGACTTCAGAGCACTTGTTGATATTTATGACAGCAGAGTTGCATTAGGACAACCCCTTCCCCGGCAGTCGGCTTTAATTATTCATTTTTGGTCCAATTCCACGGCTCATTAAGATTTTTTACCAAAACATTCAAGCAGTCATTTAACAAATAATAGAGTAGAGATATAACTCAGACTCAAGGTCAAATTCAAGTCATGATTATTGATCACTTGCCGATGTGTCACTTCCTAACCTCACCTTTTAAACAAACGGCACTAAAAGGATTCAACATATACAGTTCTTCGCAGATTGTTCCCCTCCAGCGCAGAGCTTTTCATGTCATATTTAACTGCTTAACCTTTTGCTGCTATAAAACATCTGAAACAAGTTTCCCAGTATGCCTCCGATCTGACTTCATTAATGACGCGTGTTGTCAGTGACAGAGTAATGAGATCAGCGCCATGTGTTGGTGTCGGTGCACATTAGCACTGACAGGGTGTGTATGACTGGCTCCACGTTTGTGAAATCTGTTTATATTTCCATGATTAATAGCACACCGAGTCATCAGCACATGCCAGCTAGGTTGATGTCTTTTTCACCTCCTGTGTGTGTGTGTGTGTGTGTGTGTGTGTGTGTGTGTGTGTGTGTGTGTGTGTGTGTGTGTGTGTGTGTGTGTGTGTGTGTGTGTGTGTGGGGGGGGTGAAGGACAGCGATGGGTGGACCTGTCATCCATTCATATGTGTATGCCCTCAAATGGCCCTCAGATACTTTAGTTACAAAGTGTTTTTTGATCCTTTAAAAGGCTATTCATACATGGGCGAATGTGGTGATATACAACTCAGAATCATTACAGAAATGATGGAATTTAAATGTTCAACTGTATATCAAAGTCTAACCCCTAGTTACAATACCTTTGTGAAGAAAAAAATGCAGAAAACTCTTGATGAATGAAAGTAAACGGGGTAGTACTCTTAATGCTGAAGTCGTGAGCATAGGACTCACTCAATTCGGTTTGGATTATACTGCATAGGTTGTGTGACATTTTGCAAAGAGATGTTTTCATATCGTTTTTCTGTTGTTAAACTCAGACCCCTTTACTTCTCAAGATGCAATGGTAATTGATTTATAAGGGATCATTTTGGAGGTGAATTATTCTTTCATGTGATTATACAACATTACAAAGCGGTAGCCGTTGTGTTTACCCACACACTCACTCAGTAGTAACCGAAATCTTCCTGGCTCGGAGTTCTGATAAGGCTCTCGCAGTGGATTTGCAACAGGCTTGAAATGAAGTGCTTACCAATACCAAATGATTACAGTGAAAGCTTTTATATCTACTTCCAACAACATCAACAACTCAGGGCTTTAGGTCTAGCTCAGTGCTCAGAAAAGATTTGGTGCTTGAATCTGTTTCGATAAAGATTTCCACTGCGTGCTTCACACGGTAGACACCAAGAGCTCAAAACTATTTTTGTTCCAAATACACAGGTAACCGTGTGGATGGTAATGTTCAGCGGAGTCATCTGTCATGGACTGTGGCTGTCACTGCAGATTTATCACAAACACCAACAAAGGCTTGTGTCTCTTCTGAAACCCATTCATTTTGTGATGCAGGCCGTTCAGCTGCCATGTTGCACATTAATCCTCTACAAAACCCTGTTAGGCTGCATTACACTTTCTGTTTACCTTTGTACAGGAAGGTGTGGGAGATTACACCAACAATGCTGACATGTGCACTCAACAGTAGGAAGAGTATGGAGTGCTTTATACTCTCCTGTATTTAAACTGACAAACTGTTTTCGTAGCAGAGAAATTTACTTTCCTCAGGGCTCTTCTCTCGGTTTTAACAATGCCAACAAACAAAGCTGTCAAAATTGCAAAAGGTCACCACGCATGAGAGCAAAGAAATATGCTTCTAATAAGCACCGAATAATTACCGATTGTGTTGGTCACTCTGGCTCTTCCCAACACCCACATACCTGTCTGTGTTTATTTAACAACAATGCTTTGCTTCCATTCACACAGCCTCTAACACAGTACATCATATCAACAAAAACTCAACAAATCAAGACTAAGGGCAACTCAATGTTCCCCAGTGATATATATCTACAAGTGTGAGGTCATTAATATTTAACGAGAGATAGCAGGGACAGAAATATAGGACTGTAAGAAAGAAAGTTGCCACATGCATCACATGGTGTGTTCTACTTGTAGGCACACACATAATCCGAGTCATTTCTCAACATAGTCTATACCAAATGTACTACAAAGCACTTTTTAATCAATTTCCAGTTATGTGTCTTCATAAATGTATCTATCATAAATGGAGAAGAACATACAGTGGGGCAAAAAAGTATTTAGTCAGCCACCAATTGTGCAAGTTCTCCCACTTAAAAAGATGAGAGAGGCCTGTAATTTTCATCCTAGGTATACCTCAACTATGAGAGACACAATGAGAAAAAAAAATCCAGAAAATCAAATTGTCTGATTTTTAAAGAATTGATTTGCAAATTATGGTGGAAAATAAGTATTTGGTCAATAACAAAAGTTCATCTCAATACTTTGTTATATACCCTTTGTTGGCAATGACAGAGGTCAAACGTTTTCTGTAAGTCTTCACAAGGTTTTCACACACTGTTGCTGGTATTTTGGCCCATTCCTCCATGCAGATCTCCTCTAGAGCAGTGATGTTTTGGGGCTGTCGCTGGGCAACACGGACTTTCAACTCCCTCCAAAGATTTTCTATGGGGTTGAGATCTGGAGACTGGCTAGGCCACTCCAGGACCTTGAAATGCTTCTTACGAAGCCACTCCTTCGTTGCCCGGGCGGTGTGTTTGGGATCATTGTCATGCTGAAAGACCCAGCCACGTTTCATCTTCAATGCCCTTGCTGATGGAAGGAGTTTGTCACTCAAAATCTCACGATACATGGCCCCATTCATTCTTTCCTTTACACGGATCAGTCGTCCTGGTCCCTTTGCAGAAAAACAGCCCCAAAGCATGATGTTTCCACCCCCATGTTTCACAGTGGGTACGGTGTTCTTTGGATGCAACTCAGCATTCTTTCTCCTCCAAACACGTCTAGTTGAGTTTTTACCAAAAAGTTCTATTTTGGTTTCATCTGACCATATGACATTCTCCCAATCCTCTTCTGGATCATCTAAATGCTCTCTAGCAAACTTCAGACGGGCCTGGACATGTACTGGCTTAAGCAGGGGGACACGTCTGGCACTGCAGGATTTGAGTCCCTGGCGGCGTAGTGTGTTACTGATGGTAGCCTTTGTTACTTTGGTCCCAGCTCTCTGCAGGTCATTGACTAGGTCCCCCCGTGTGGTTCTGGGATTTTTGCTCACCGTTCTTTTGATCATTTTGACCCCCAAGGGTGAGATCTTGCGTTGAGCCCCAGATCGAGGGAGATTATCAGTGGTCTTGTATGTCTTCCATTTTCTAATAATTTCTCCCAGTTGATTTCTTCACACCAAGCTGCTTACCTATTGCAGATTCAGTCTTCCCAGCCTGGTGCAGGTCTACAATTTTGTTTCTGGTGTCCTTTGACAGCTCTTTGGTCTTGGCCATAGTGGAGTTTGGAGTGTGACTGTTTGAGGTTGTGGACAGGTGTCTTTTATACTGATAACGAGTTCAAACAGGTGCCATTAATACAGTTAACAAATGGAGGACAGAGGAGGCTCTTAAAGAAAGAAGTTACAGGTCTCTGAGAGCCAGAAATCGTGTTTGTTTGTAGGTGACCAAATACTTATTTTCCACCATAATTTGCAAATCAGACAATGTGATTTTCTGGATTTTCTTTTTTCATTTTGTCTCTTATAGTTGAGGTTTATCTAGGATGAAAATTACAGGCCTCTCATCTTTTTAAGTGGGAGAACTTGCACAATTGGTGGCTGACTAAATACTTTTTTGCCCCACTGTATGAACCAAGTACTTGTATAAGCATCAGTTTAAAAAAAATTATGGAATAAATGACAACAGCCTCATACAATGTTACGGCTGACATTTGAAATACTAAATATTAGATGTTGGCACTTTCTTCTTACAATATGCCTTATTTATTTGTATGTGATTTATTTCAGATTTGAAATGCCTCACTGCATTCCTTCAAAGTGCTGTATTAATAAAGTTATTACTGCATGTATTTTTATATTAATATAGGAGCTTGTTTTCGCCCTTGAGGAATTCTGCACTTCAAAAGGAAGCAGACAACTAACAGAAACGCTACAAGTGACGGCTGATTTTCTCTGACATGTTTTCATCCCTCTCCAGTCTGGTGCTGCTAATCGGACCTGATCTGGAGGGAGTCGCCATCATGTTTGTTCCTGAGCTGTGAAGGATTCTGAGCAGAAGTCCTGGCGTCTGAAAGTGACAACAGTTGTGACGGAGTGAGATAAACAGCAGCGAGGGGAAGTGAGAAGTGAGGCTGGAAAAACAAAACAACAGTCTTGCTTTTGGGGAATTTCTGAATGACAGGTTTTCTATTTAGAGAGGAGAACACGCAAAGTGAGTCGGGTTAAAAACAAGGTGTCTCACTTTAAATAAGACACCGTTAGAAAATCAATTTTTACAGCAAGGGAAGCCAATACTGCCATTGGCAAGCTGGAAAATCAAGAGTATTTATACTCCACCTCAACTGTAGCTGTAAAGGGTTTTGTGGCTTGTTGAGCAATTTGTGTTGATAAATATACTCTTTGAACTAGAAATCAAGAACAATTTATTCAACCTTACTATTTAGTGTTGTAAGCATTTTAAAAGGAAGCATAGCAGCACAAACCAACCTGTGGCTTCAAACCTGCCACAGCTGCTAAAAAAGACTTACCGGTATTATAAATCAGTGGTCGGTGATCTGACCATTCCTTTCTATTGTCTCTAATCACACACACTCGGGGGGGTTTACAACAAAGGAGGGCGGGGGGTTAGGGTCTGCCCTCCTTTGGGGTCGATGCCAGATTAGCGCAATCAATGCAGATCCTGATTCTTTGATAGTAATGCGCCAGCAGAGCAGGGCTCCTCATGTCCCGCCTAATATCAAATCAATTAGCACACGCCTGAATCCGTCGTGCTGCAGTGAAATGAAACCGTAATCAAACGTGAGGCCTCTAGCCCGTGCAAATCACTCTGTTCAATCTTTGCACTACTCATGAGACAAAATATTGTAAGAAACAATCTAATGTATAATAAATGAGGTTGTCTTAGTAGGGTTATAAATAATACTGGTACACGGAGGAGTGTGAAGTGAAGCTTAGGAGCCTTGGGAAAATACAGCAAAGGTCTTCAGTCTTTTTTATTGTGGGCAATTGGTTGTGGTTTTGCCCACATCAATAGAAGACCATTTATCTGTGAGCTGCGCTGTTTTGTTACTTTGCTTCTTGCCACTACTGTCCATCTGACGCAGCTACTTTCCAGAGAGATGCAAGTTACAGATGGTTGGAAATAATTAAAATTACTTTTAATGTTGTCATGGGTTTCTTTTTATCAATGAATAATTTCTTTTGATTTAAGCTATGAAAATAAAATATGGAAGAAATGTAAACTGAGGGGAAATGGGTGCTATTTATTCAGCTTCTTGTGCTCAATGCGCCAAATACTTCAAAAATCAACAAAAAATGTCCTAATCCAAAAACTATAACCTTCAGATAACACAGACCATAACCAATCAAGATAAATAAATAGCTCTACAAGTACGAGGATACATTTGTATTTTGTATATTCTCCTAATGTTGTTATCCCTAAACTCACACTAAACAAAGTCCAGGAATTTCAGTAACAACTCAGAATGATAGCTCCACTACCTTTTGCTTAACATGCACAGAGTTCATAATTAATACCAATCAACAACATCATGCTGCCCACTTTAGGAATCGTAGAGGCAGGTTTGCTACAGAGCTGCAGTCGATAAGCGTTAGGGGTCGACCGATTATCGAGGCCGCTATTCCGCATTTTACAGATTATCGGTATTGGCCTTTAAAAAAAAATCAAATTAAATGAGTGAGACTCAAATATCAGAAGTTCAGAACAAGTTTTAGTAGTTTTTATTTTAACTTCATTTACTTTACTCAGGGTCACAGAGAAGAAGCCAGTTTTAAGATGTTGAAAAGTTCATTAAACATAAAAAGGCATTTCAAAGAAATTGTGTTATTCTACATTTTGACACCAAGATTTTCAGATTTTACTTCAAATGTATATCGGTTCCAAATATCGGTTATCGGTCTCCTTGATTACTAATAATCGGTATCGGCCTTGAAAAAGCCATATCGGTCGATCCTTAATAAGCGTTAATTCATAAAAGCTGCGCACTTGTCACACACTCTGAATCTCACCAACACCGACCTCCATGATAAACTGTAGCCTCCTCTTTGTGGAGGTTATCATGGTCTGAGCCACAGAGCGATCTAAAGAGGGGCTGATCGCGGCTAAAAATGTCACAGCCATCCTCTCTGACCCGTCTTCCTGTTTGACGGCTTCACACCGCAGCCATCTGATCAGTCTCAAACACTGAGTTAGAAACCTACTAACAGCTTTTACACTATTTTTCTCAGCCAAATATTATGGAACAACAGTTTTGAGTTTACTGTTGAGCTAAATCCTAATGGAATAATATGTATATTCATTGTCCTTACACCTGAAGTGTTGCCTCGAAAAAGCCTTTAGATTTTCCAACTCTGCATGTGTGTAGTTTTCCTCCCCATTACCTAATCTGAAAGTTAGGAAAAAGTTTTGAATAGAGTACAAAGGCATATTTCTTTTCTGATCACATGTTGAGTGACAGACTCTTCCTGCAGAAAAACGAAATGTCTCTTTGATCGAACATCTGGGTTTTGACATCTGTCACAAAGGTTACCGTCACTAGTCTCTACACACTCTTCAATCTGGACCTGAACAATCACTTTAGTTTGAGTTTTGCTCGTCAAAATGTAACTTCTGTCATTCTCCTCAACCTCTGTCTGAACTATCTGATAAAAACTGCGACTTCCACCCTGCTCGCTCCTGGACTGAGAGAAGCTTTCTAGGACAGCCGACATCTTGGAGTATTTCTGCTGACTGCATCTTCGCGTATGTTGAACATTATTTCCAACCTGCTGATTCTAAATAATTGTCCTACTTAGATGCCAATATCCCCGGGAACATTTAACAGCTAATTTACATCCTCTCATTAAGAGACTGATACATTCCTGTGCCCCTGATTTATTTGAGTGCAAAGCAAATGTAACCGCCTCCCTGTTGGACAACAAACTAATGGCACAAGCTTCTGAAATGTGTGAGGTCATATTTTGCTCTCTAATAGTACAGTATGGGCCCTCAGTGCCTTTCAGCGGCCCATTCTCCAACATCTTACGACAAAATCAATACGTCATGTCTGTGGGAGAGGCCAACCTGTGGCTGGAGGGATCAGAAACACAGTTTGTGTCCCCTTAATAAAGTGTTAATATCTCTGTACTCCCCAATGTGTCATCAACTGTGACTGATCAAATCATAATCCTGCTGATGATGCCTTTTCTTCAGGGGACCTTCAACACAATTAATGCAATAAATGAGTACACACTTGTTCACGTTTGATTGTGAAGGTATTTTGCTGTCATTTGTACATTTTCTTTATCTTTATTTTTAGCTTGCATAAATACAAATGTGCTATAAAAGTGCATTTATTCTGCATTAGTTCTGGTCTGTACTTTGGAACACAAATCAAAAGCGTTCACTCTTCTCAAGCAATATTATGAAATGGTTAATGTTAGCATGGCATCTGTTCATGTTTTTTAAAGAAAAAGGGCTAAATATGTTCTGCAAAGGCAAAGATATCCTGACCTTTAGTTCATAATATAAAGGTCAGGCCCCAAACACTTCCCATAATGCAACAGCTTTTCATTACAGGCTTGCTGTCTAGTGGATTCTCATGTCCTTCCATATCTGCCATCTGTTAGAAATGGTCTTAATCTGTAAATCGTGCAGAGTTCCCCCCTGAAGTTCTGGTCTAGAAATGGTACTTAGTGTGTACAGTATGCGTTGTGTACCTCAAACTCCTCAGCAATCTTGGGTCCGTCCAGGAACAGCCGGGTGCTGAGACAGTCCACTGGACCAAAGTTAGCTGGGGAATAGAAACAGAGACAAACATCAGCGGCAAAGAAGACAAAGACCCAAACTGAAAATCTTTATTGGTTAACGACGTCTCAAACTCCATGTCTGTTCTTTTACACTGTACACGATAGTGACATTCGCTCACAGGAAATCACTGAATTCCCAAGGGTTTAGTTTCTTATAATTATTATTATATTTTGAAACGGTATTAGAAAAGACTTTAGAGGTTAAGATTTGTTTCAAGGCTATGTTCAGACTGAAGCCGAGCAGTTCAGGAACGTCTGCACTATTAAAGCGTCTCATTAAAAGGTAACATGACGCTGACATTTCCTGACTCCTTGAAGCAACAATTAAGCTGGTTTTAATCCAGGCAGCTGAATGGAACTGTTACAGCTTTAAACAACTCCCAGTAAAGTTTGAAATTCCACTCCTGAAGAAGGATTTCTATTAAACTTTCAACATCACAGGCTTCTCTGCCTCCTGCTGCTGCTGCTGCTGCTGCTGGCTGCGTGTACTTCACACCTGCTTAAAAATGCTGTTACTGGTTATGCTGATTTCCCCCCCCCCCCCCCCCAGCACCACTTCTTGCTGTTCTGGTTTCTTATGAGCATTATTCAAATGCACCATCTGAGACAGGTGTTGTTACGGCTTTGGGGCTCAACTGCACTCTCGCCTGAATCTGAAGCATCTGATTGTTCTCCTGAAAATAAAACTACAAATAAAACATTTTCTACCTGATGGCTAACCTTGGATGTTCCTTAATACCGGTTGGCTGCTTATTCCAAGCCTCAGGAAGTACCTCAGAGTACAGGTT
The DNA here is from genome assembly GCF_949606895.1 of Notothenia rossii. Lineage (NCBI taxonomy): Eukaryota > Metazoa > Chordata > Actinopteri > Perciformes > Nototheniidae > Notothenia > Notothenia rossii. Next base: position 27,490,798 of record NC_136901.1, on the reverse strand, counting down.
AGAATGAGCAGGGAGACCCAGACCAAAAGCCATGAACCCAATCTGGTTTATAATTACAGATCTAATTTGATTAAATGAGCAATAACTAAAAGATTAAACATGAACTTGAAGATAATGGCTATGATAACTATCAAGTCTGCCCACTCACCTGTAAATTCCTTAAACTCCTGGAACACTTTGGGGTACATGGCTGCTGACATCACATCCTCGGGGGTGATCTCATCGTTGTGTGCCGCCCGCAGACCCTCCTCCAGCGACTTGAAGTCGAAGGGGGGCAGAGAGGCGCCGGGGCGACCCTCAATGCGAGGGAGATTCTTCAGCACCTGGGATAGAAGAGAAGAGAGAACAGGGGAGCAGAGGATTAGTTTCTCTGCAGGGAAAATAATCAACAGACCGACTTTAAACTTCAAAGCTTGCTTGAATTTATATATTTTAAGCCGAAATAGATATGGATGTTCTTTTGATTTTTTCTCTCCCACAGTTGCGTCATTGTTTTCTGAACCACCTGCCTTGAGAAGTGCGAAGACAACAATGCTTGATGATGCAGGTTGAACAGAAAGAGAGAACGCTATCGTTACGCGAAACACAAGCTGTGTCTGGAGTATAAATCAATGACAGGACATGGCTCACGAAAACATTAACAAACACTGGCTTGTTGCAGCAAATCAATAAAAGTTCTGTCCATAAACTTGATCCATGTCTCAAACAATGCCATGTGACCTTGATTTTGAGGGAATTGAAACTCTATATTGTTGCTGTTCTCAGCTAGGTGTCCTTTGTAAAATGGTTCCTTAATCTGAATGGGACTAACCGGGTGAAATAAAGGCTAAGAGTTGCGTTGGAGGGGGCTACAGGAAGGGGAAACAAACATCATGTAACGTTTTTATTCCTTCTCTTGCAGAATGCTTTCTCAGTTGTTGTATCCCCACAGCACTTGAAAGCATGTGGGATGTATAAAACCTTGCATGGTACTTCACCACTGGATAAAAGCTGCTGACAGGGTGAGAGGGGGAAGATGGAGATGCACACAGAAGTGCTACAAGATGGAGAAAGGGAGGAAGAGAAATACTTGAAGCAGAGGGAAAAAGAAACTAAATGCTAGTTATTTGTTTTCACATTTGCATATAAGTGAAACCACTGTTGTGTTAAGATCTGCAGTGAACCACTTTAGTTCCCTCCATCTCATATTTTTCTCTCCAGTAAAGTGCCAAAAGCAAATCAAAGAAGACTGCAGTGTTGCTGCATATCACCAGCCATCATCCTGGTTCCCTCTTAGAAACAGAGGAGAACGAAAGAAAAGTGGAGGCTGCTACAAAACTAATGATGGGATGCATTATCTGCCCACACAGTTGATGGTCTGACACGACTTGAATAGAAAATCAATCTGAGGCTACTTATAACGTCGGCTGAAGAGATTATGTCAAGACAGACATTTGGCCCAAAGGCTTCTGTTTTGTTTTTAACATATTTTTTTAGCTTTTGATGACACAGGGGAGGAGTAGTCCATTGAGTTACTTCAGCAAATATTTCTTGGAACTATTCACACAGAATAAAAAGCAAATAGCACAGCTTCTTTAGCGACTGACCTCTATGTGTGTGTGTCTATTTATTGTAGCTTCATTCAGGTTTAAATAATGGTCACCTAAGCTAACATGCAAAGCACAGCATTGGTAATCTGCATGTGTGTTTCCACTCATTTGCACTTTAAGCATGTGTGCAGCAAATCCAACATTCAGCTGACCGTTAGTCTCCTGTGTGCTCACATGCTCTGCATACATCCATGGGATGTTTGCAAATGTGTGTGTGCTATCATGTTCTACTCTCTGTCTATGTGTCAGGTGTAGGGGTGTTAGTGGGCGCATGTGTATTGCAGAAATCTCCAGATAAAGGGCCCAATGCAATGCTATTAGTCACAGAGCTAACAGTTCAAAGATAGCTGACTCGTGTGTGTGTGTGTGTGTGTGTGTGTGTGTGTGTGTGTGTGTGTGTGTGTGTGTGTGTGTGTGTGTGTGAGAGAGGAAGACACTTCAAAGATGGCCGGCTCATTGGAGGCGCTGCTCGTTAACATTCCGTCCTCCAAGACACCGTATGATTGTTTAAGTGGACAGATACTGTGTGAGAAGAGAGAAAGAGTGTGCATTCACAAATGAAAATTCTTTCTTCAAGGTTATTTCCTCTCTCCTCTTACTCTTAAAGGTGGGGTAGGTGAGTTTGAGAAACCGGCTCGAGATCTTTGTTATATTCCATGGAATGCTCTTAACATCCCGATAGCAAAGAATATCTAAAGTGCTTTGACAAAAAATCTATAAAAAATGTCATCTCTGGAAGCCGTAGTACTGTAAAAAGCACGACCAATCATTTTAGCCGGCCCGGCTAAAGTAACTGGATGGCCTACCTGCCTGTCAGCCTTCCATCTGTGCACAAACTTATCTCGTGCCCTCATTGGCCATGTGCGCGTTCGTGTGTGTTGGAGGAGGGGCTCTGTGAGGAAGTGGCGGATTTTTTCCGGTTGTGTATTTTCAAATTCTAGCGCACTCTAGCTGGTTTCTCCAAAATTACCCCACCTTTAAAAACAACACACTCCTTTTGTTTCATTGTCACAGATGTCCTTCTCTTCTTCTCTCTCAGAGTGCAGTGCTGAGGGATGCGCTGGATTTTCTGACAATAATGTTTTTTCTTGAATCCGCTTGCTTGCTTGCTTGCTGATGGCCTCCTCATGCCCCCCCCTCTATCCTCCCACATCCTTCCCTTCCTGGCCCTGCCGTCCTTCTAGCTGTCTCCGCTCTGTCCACCCACGCTGCATCTGAACTGAGCCTGGCAGAACTAAAATGAGGGAACGCCTCAATTACCATTTTGTTAATTAAAACGATTTTCCTGTGCATGCAAATACATTCAAGAAATGAATGCATGTGAGAGCATTTGATATAATGCTCTATTACTAATGAATTCCATCAATGATCCTTAAAAGAAACATTACTTCCTTCTGCGACTGATGCACATATCTCACAGCTATACTGTAGCATGCATCGCTTTAAATGGTGTTTAAATCTTTAAAGTTGCATGCAAATGCTGCTCACTAATAAGCTGTTCACACCTCATAGTGTAATAACAGTCAAATACAGACTCAAACATTCAAACTAGTGTACGATTTAACGATTCATGAGACAAAATGCCCCAACTAACATAGCAATGTTGTAGGAAATGAATGTGATAAAATACAACTTTTACTTTATCTAACTTTGAAGCGCTTGACACCAATTATTTTTGATTTATTCTCTGTAAGGGCTGTGAGATGTTCAGAGGGTGACGGCTAAATAAATCAGATTTATCTCAAACTTACAGCTTGCATGTAAACACAGGCACATCAAAATATTGTGAAAGGAGAGCAAAAACTATTTCAACCAAGGCTGAATGACACTGTGGATCAGAGACAGGCAGAGAATGAGTTCTATGAGCTGTGTGAAAAAGGCTGCATTTAATATTGAAGGTGGGATGCTGAACAAGTGACGTTCTGCACAAAGATTTGTAACGCTGACCTAAAGATTTACATGGATTTGGAAAAGACTTCCACCAACCGGTTTGTTTGGTAGGGATGACTCCCATGCCACCTTTTAGGGAAATAGATCGATTGAGAGACACTAATAGAGAGGTAGCAGACAACGATTGGCAAGGGCAGGACTGCCTGCAGGCTAAATGACAAATATTTGATCGTATAATCTCCCAGCTTTACTCCATTTAACAGAGAAAGGACAACTTGATGGTAAGGGTGACAGGAAGTCAGGAGTTATTTTCACAGAGATGTAAACAAAGGGGAGGAAAGATGTGAGGGAGAAACGTACAGCTAAGTGATGAAAGGAGCAAAAAGCTGAACGTGACAAGGCAGGAGAAAAAGACCCTAGACTGAATTAAAGTGGCCATGAACGGCTGTGGATATCAGCCTGATAGATATGGGTCAGATGGTGGGCTTGCTACACCTAGATGAGTAACTACTTTAGAATAATCCATTGATTATAAATCAGGCTCAGCACAAAAGCTCTGCTGCAGCCTCAAAATGTGCTCCGCCACACACAGTGACATGGTGTGTGTCCTGAGGGAAAGTGCGGATAGGGTCTCGTACCCAATATTTCACATTTTAGTTGGCAGCCAGCTCACTGATAATACATTATGAAAAGCACAATTTGGGGAAAAAACATTCACCAGTTTCCTTTCTTCCCCCAAGGAATAGAAAATCTACACTCTGACTTTTCGGGGAAATGTCAAGTAAGCCAATATGTCAGCAGATTTTGGGAGAATGTGACAAACTTGTCTTTATTCGTGTTTCAGTCACTTTAGTTGCTCCCTTGCTATTTTCAGTTGTGAATAGATGAGAAGGGGACGGACGCAGGGTAACTGAGTAGAGAGGACAGAGCAATACCAAGGTTTTCTCCACTGTTTGCAAATGTCAGCTGCAACTAAGCATGTGACACAACGTGTGTGTGCAGCTGCATACTGATGGGCTTTCAAATTTTCTCTGCATGTGTTCTTACATATAAAGTAGAAGTAAAGGAAGAAAGTTTTGTAAGAGATGGAACTAAATAAATATTGTGGTTGTATTAACCTTAGGAGATAGCATTAAAACAATCTTTTGGAGTCCTACATTGTTTAAGAGTCAAATTAGGAGTGTTTATTTGAGAAATTGCAGGTTCGATTCCGCCCCTTGGGACCTTTATTGCATTTCATACCCCTCTCTTAATCTCACCCTTTACTGCAGTGTCCTCCACCAACCCTTTTAGTTGTTCTTCACTAATATATCCGTAAAAACGTCATAATCAGCACACAAATATTAAGTTATGGCTCATAGTGACTCTGCTTCTTGACAACCAATTATAATGTGAGTTCATGTGGGCGGTTTGGACACATTTAAAAAATACCCTCAATGCAGACAACCCAAAAACATAGTGCCTTGTGCCATGGAGGAAGAATACAAAGCTAGAATCTATTCATGTTCTTGTATGGAAATGGTCAAAAATCCACGTTAGACTCTAACTTCAGGAAGAAAGTGGTGTGTGTGTGTGTGTGTGTGTGTGTGTGTGTGTGTGTGTGTGTGTGTGTGTGTGTGTGTGTGTGTGTGTGTGTGTGTGTGTTGTACCTTAGATCTGAACGGCTCGGGGAACCCTCCATGTGGGATTCCGATGAATCCCTGCAGGAACTCCACCACCGACAGGGGGAAGGACAACTCATCCGCCCTCTCCTCCACCTCCGCCCGGGTCAAGTTGTTCTGCACCATGAACTGGGCCAAGTCCCCCACGATCTTAGAGGAGGGGGTCACCTGACAGGGAGAGAGGTACAAGGGTTACGGTCTGTGAACAACCCCTACTGTTGGTTCAGATTGAGAGGGTGAAGAGGAGAGCTAATATCAGCTTAGGTTAGTGTTTCTGGTACACAAGATATTAAAGTGCAGCTTCTGCAGATGATATCTCAGTTGGCTCAGAACAAAGAAAGGTGCAATCACTTCTCTGGCCTTTTAATCTGACAAACATCAGGAAAACTCTTTTGTTTTATTGGTGCAATCTTGGTTTTAGTTGTAGCAGCTGTTAGCAGTCGGCACTTGTTTGTCCTGCTGTGTGGTTTTGTGTCAGCAGTGTGCAGGTGGAAATGTGCATGCACCATTTTTTCTGCGTCAAGAGGAACGTGGTGACAGACTCTTAGTTTTATTAGGATACTTTCGTTGAAGATTAAACACTGAGGATAAGAAAGGGCCACGACTGCAGAATGAGAAATGAAAAATGCAAACATCTATAAAGTCCCTTTAATCATAGGCTTTGGTACACGAGCCTCACTTCTCTCTAAAAACTAAATGAGCCTCACAAATAAAGACGAAAGAAAAAATGAAATATAAAGTCTTAATTATTTTATTATTTATAATGCCATTTCATTATGGTAATAGCTATCCATATTAGCATAATGGTGATAAGTGGCCTTCTTTTTTAACTGTTAAAAGGACACTGATGCTGATATCAAATTGCACTTATTACTCTGTTAATGAATGAAGAAGGAAAAAAGGATTCTGGTTTTCCATTTGGTATTCAGACCATTAAAGAGAGAGAGGTCAAATAAATAGACCCATTAATACAAAACATTTAAACAACCTTTGGATCACTTTCTGCATCTCACTCACACATCAAAGTGTATAATTATCCTCATAGTCGTCATACATAATATTCTCTTTAGAATGCTTTTAAGGTGGTTAGAAGTTATTCAAAGTGTATAATACATCTGTGAAGGAACAACACAACTTTTTCCTAGCTTTACTTTAAAATTGAATATAAATAATGGAAAGAGAAACACCAAACTCTTGTGAAATTATAAACTAGTCTCACAATTTAGAGCCACCAGCGGAGGACATACAGTGTCCTGTATGAGCATGATTCATAGTTTCATTATGAATGTCTTAATGGAAAACAGCTAGAGAACAAAGAGAAGGCCTCTCACTAAAAAGGCCTATTAGTGTGGCAGTTAGTGCACTCAGATGATTTCTGATGGCAGCACGACAGAAGTAAGAGCGGACGGCTGAATAAAGATCAAACATTCTCCAAAAGAGAACCTGACACCTATTTCTAGAGATGTGATGCCAAAGAGAAGCACAAGTGTTCTGAGATTACCACAGCCTCCTGAGGCTCGCTGATCTCCGGAGATCACTTTAGTCTTTGAACAAGCACAGTCTAATTTGTGTGTGTGTGTGTGTGTGTGTGTGTGTGTGTGTGTGTGTGTGTACGTGTGTGTGTGTACGTGTGTGTGTGTGTACGTGTGTGTGTGTGTACGTGTGTGTGTGTGTGTGTGTACGTGTGTGTGTGTGTGTGTGTGTGTGTGTGTGTGTGTGTGTGTGTGTGTGTGTGTGTGTGTGTGTGTGTGTGTGTGTGTGTGTGTGTGTGTGTGTGTGTGTGTTAGAGCCTTTGGTCCCTGGAGATGACAGGATACAGAGCACCTGTTCATTCTAACAGATCGTACACTGGGCTAACACATAATTGCTAATGGAAAGAATGCTACCAATTAAGATACACTTTTTCTTTATATAATAGTCGTTTTTCATCAAAGGGAATCATACTGTACCTGCTCTGAGACTAAAGGAGTACTATACTAGAGCAATTAGATAGTACCGTTTTCTTTTTTATCATTTCATGCAGGGTTCCCAAACATTTCAAAATTCCACACTTTTCCAGATTCACATTTACAGAATTCTCTGTGGAGTTACAAATAGCTAGCTGTACATCCATCAGTTCCTCCAACCACTTTTTCCTATAAGACGTTTGTGTGAAATCATCATAATAGTGTATGAATTATTGAATAATATGTATCTTGTGAATTCACAGTGAACTTTTAACCATCATATTTCTACTCTTTTTTAAAAATTATTTTTTATTCTACTATTTCAACAATTTAGACAGTTTATACATCTAAAAAACAAACAAAATTAGTAGAAGCGGGCAATTCATCTTTGTGTTTGAGTGGACTGTGCTGCATTTGAAGAATGTTCTTCTGTTAATCTGTTGCGATGACTGATTAACGAGAAAGGGATGGAGGGACAGATGGAGACCCAAAAACATGAAGCGTCTGTGTACACAGATATTTCCCCTGCAGATTTAAATTGGGGAATTTCAGAACAATCCAAGCTTTATTTTAATAACAGCTCAGGATGGTAACAGTACTGTTCACAACGGTTTTCAAAGCAGCCTTGCAAGCTGATTGAAACAAGTGTGCACTTCCCTTCCTCAACACCTGAAGCTCAGTGTATTTGGGTTTGTGAATAGAGCGGATAATGATACATTGCTCTAACAGAATGACTATTTACAGGAAGGCTTAAGAGATTTGAAAGGGCTGCTGAAATCCCCTGTGAGGCCATTAACTTTCTAAAGCTGGGGAACCAGAAAAAAATCACTGCTGAGTTATTTGAAATCTATCTGAAACACAGAAGGTAGCTTGACAGTGCATTCCTCTTCTACATTCAACCGTCTCCTTTGTTTCCTCTGTCTCAAAATCCATCTTCTCATTTATTCTCTGCAACATTAACAATTGTTTCTCTTCTTCTGATGAACAATCATTTTGACTCCATCCCTATCCGCTTTGCCTCATACCTTCTGGCTTCACGCTAACAGCTGAGTCTTTACTCCTCATGAATCCCCCCCTCCCTGCTCCCTCTTTTCCTCCGTCCCACGGCCGAATATTTCTCTTCCCCTTGATCCAAGGCAACTTCGAGAGTGTGCTCATTATCAATCTCCGCTGATAAATCACCCACCTCCAACTCTCTGGGTGCCTCATACAGGAAAAGAAAATCTTATTTCCAACATGATGTGTGAGCTTTTCTATACTTTTGGACGAGGAGTGAGGTAAATCACATCCTGGCCGAGCCGGGTTAGAACAATCTGATTTCCCCTGCTCCGACTCTCGCTGCTGATCCGTCTCAGTCAGAAGTCCACACCTCTGTCATTTATAAACACTGTTAACAAGATAATTACACTTTCAGGTTCGGGATCTAAGCATGTGACATTTTCATTGTATAGTTGTTTCCCCTCCAACACAGCAATGCTTGTGAACATTGATGTAACACAAAAAAGACACTTCATTTGTAGTGTTTTCCTCAGTTGGACTGATGTAAGGAATCTCTTTTTTTAAAACTCTGAACAAACCAAATCCACAAAAAAAAGGCAACATCTAAAACCAGCTGCACACTCTGGAAGATGCAGACCACCGTGCACTAGCAGCTTTATGGGGCTTTGATATTTCAGTAAAGAAATCAAACAGCTCAAAGTCAAAAAATGTTTTTGATCTTGAGCAGTCAAGAAGATGTGAAATATAGCTAGTGAGTTGTTTGGAATAAATGTCTTATGTCATGTTGTTTATGATGCATTACATCGTTTATTTGCCTGAAGATGACGTAAGCTATAAGGTCAACGAGTTTTATTTTACTAACAGGGCGTATTACTGTACAGTAGGTAAGAGTGAGACAACTTTGAAAAGTTAAGCGATGTGGTTCCCTAACAAAAGAGAAAAGCAATTTTCTCTCAATCTGAAAGACTTAAAAAGAGAATCCACACAAAAATGACTTTCTTTCATACTTATGGCCCCCATCGGCTATTGCATCTCAAATAATTATCTCAGTTTACCTCAGCTTCACTTGAACATTGAATTCCCATATGAACAGTGGACAGAAGCATCTAGTGCCTTTCCATCTTCAGTAAGGTTGCTCGTTGCCCTCAGCCTGCAGCACCCTGATCTCTCAGAGCCTCTCTCACACACACTTAAACTCTTCTGTAACCTTACACAGTTCATCACACAGCCTCATATCATCACACTTGACACACACAACCCTCTAAACTCTCATCCACCTCCATCTCTCAGCGCTGACCTGCCCTCTCCATCCATCTGCATGTTAGCTCTCACACACTCCTCTTCTGCTGCCTTTTGTCCCTCCTTCCACTAATGCACAGCTCTCCATAAGTGTTGCTGCACTCCTGACAGCACAACTCTGGTGCCTGTGTGTGTGTGTGTGTGTGTGTGTGTGTGTGTGTGTGTGTGTGTGTGTGTGTGTGTGTGTGTGTGTGTGTGTGTGTGTGTGTGTGTGTGTGTGTGTGTGTGTGTGTGTGTGTGTGTGTGTGTGATTCTGTGTGTAATTTGTTTTGTTATGCAACTCTATCCAAACCTGAACTCCCCTAATGGGCAAAGGATTATATCATCCGCAGCAGAGTGTGCATCTGTGTGAGAGTGTGAAAGAAGGCACACCAACACACACACAATAGTGCTAGCCAGCAGAACAAGGGGCAGAGTGAAGAATAGTACCTGTCAGGAGAGGAGGAGACTGGAGAGAGGAGCGATAACGAGAGACTCAGAGGAGGAGGAGAAACGATAGAAAGATTAGAGATACATGAAGGAAGGGTAATCGAAATGAGGGAAGGTGGGAGGGGGAGGTGAGTCAAAGTGAAAGTAGAGAGGGAGAGACGACAGACAGGATGATTAAGAGAGGGGCAGAGAGAGAAAGAAAGGGATGGACAGATGAACCGAGGGGAGGAGAACAGAGCAGACAAGAGTAATAGACATCTGCAGCCCCACAGGCAACAAGAGCAGAGGCTCCACCTGTGAGAGAGACACAGTGGAGGTGAGTGGAGACGTGTCCGTACTTCCAAAAGGGAAGTGGCAGTGTAAGTTAGGGAGAGGAGAAACGACAGAACATACACACAAATGCAACTTGTCCTCCTTGTATTGACAAGCTCATGTTGCGGCAGATGAGGCCGAGCGATGAAGAGGAGAGGAGGGAAACAGAGGAAGAGGAGTGCAGAGTTGGAGAGGCCCTGGGAGAGCAGAGACCTCCGCCAAGGCTGTTTCCATAAGTGGAGAATAATGAGCGTATCCGCCGTGTGATTCCAATACACTAAACAAAATAATGAGTTCTTCTTTTGCCCTTGCTGCACCCTCCGAAATCCAGCAAGTCGTTTTTCTGTAATTCTGCTGACAAACAGACCTAACAGTCTACATTGCCTCCTGATATGTTGGTTTATAATATATTATTATGACACCTAAAGCATTATATATTATTATTAAAATAAATTGAGCTGAAACAAAAGAGTCAATTTTCTTTTGGTAACTCAATCAAAACAAGTCTTTATGAAGTAGCTGCATTGGTAAGCCTACTTTAGTCAATGCCTCTGAAAATGTAACACAATACAATGAATAGGAAATAAGAAGTTAAGTACATTCAACTGAACCAACAGATACAAAAATATTCCAGCTACACACCCACCATGTTTAAATGCACGCACACATTACTGAGTAATACGTTTAAGACAGTAGTTGGATCAGATTTCGAGAAATAATATATAATATGTATATAAAGCAGAGAACGATATCTCGATTTGTGATTTTAATACACTGGCCATCTTAAGTGGTGTCAATCTTACTCTTAGAACAATGTCTAGAAAGTATTCTTTTAGAGACCATTGGCTTTAGGTCATTGTGATGGACATTTGATAGAGCTAGCGATTCATTGGAAAAAATCTGTTGAAGAGTATATATTATTATTTATATATATCTTTGGAGAAACCTGAATAGTCTTATTTTCATCCTGCTTTACTGATACTTTTAGAAAAGGCTCATGCTGTCTATTTGCAACATGGTCCGAAGGTGCAATCAGATATCATTAACTGTAATTTACTGGACATGTTGCGTAACACCTCGCATAAGATATAAAAAAAAATACACAGATCAACGGAGCCTGTAGTCATGAGTTTATCTTTGTTTAGTTGAATTGTTCCTTGCTTAAGGAAATAAGCCCTTAAGCAACACATTAATAATCATACGCTTCAGAACAAGAGGAGAGGACTTCTCCCTGTTATTATCTGGCAGAAAACACAACTAGAGGACGTGAGCAGGAGGACGATGAGGGGACGAGGACCTGCAGGTGTGCGTCGGCAGAGAGGAGCAGGATGAATGACGCCATGCTGCACAACGTTTGTATGAAGAACACATAAATCCCTGTCTGCTGTCACCACTCAGCTGCATCAGCTGCTTCAAGGTTCCTCCACCTGACAGACTGCTCAATGGCTTCCTGTTCGAATTGAGCACTGCTCTCTTCTAGAAAACAGCACTGCATATCATCCATTTGATACCAATGGATTGACTGTTGGGATAAATACATCATAAACTAAGAATCCATTGAATTATTAAGGATGGGAAAAAGGGCCAGAAGGCATTATAATAGTTTTATACTATACTAATACCAGCAGCTCTTAAATACATGCCATTTACTTTCTTATCCCATTTCATGCTAGCTACACACACTCTGTCTCAAGTTGACTTTTTACAAGCAGTGTGCAAACATACACTGGCACTTATCACGTTGTACATGCAAACTTCATGGCTGCATGGTTTTAAAACTTTTTCAACGGACTAATAAAATCAGCATTAAAGCGAAGGAAGACTACGGGTGTTTTTGTATCCTCAACAAAGTCCTTCATAATTGTGACTCATGCCCATGGATTCTGGCAGTGTGGGTACATTTGCACTGGATGCTTAGCAACATTATGATTATACTGGAATTTGTTTTGAGATATCAAACAGTTAGCCTTATGAGCATTTAAGGAAACACATTTCTGACTAGTCGCAGCCTTCTCGTTTGGAATTAAGCGGGAGCCAATGAGCCTATAAATCTGTTTATTCCCTGATAATTCAGGAAACGGCAATAATAAGCTAAGAAAATAAGGAATCAAGATAAAGCTAATTACTTTGATTGAAATGGTGATGAGGATTAAACATTTAAACTTCTGACATAATAACAGTTTAGTCATGGTAGGGTGGGGCAGTGATTGATAAAAACTGATATTTTCTAAATCCAAAATTACCTGTGAAAATATATAAGGGTCCTTCATTAAACTTGGTGGAAGGATGTAGCACTGGCTAAGAAAGAGCCCTTTTGGACCTGATCCTAAATCACACATTATATTTCACTTATATAAACGGGCATAGAGGAGTGCTTTGCTATTATTTTATACATTGGGGCTGAAGTGGTTTATAAATTAAGTCCTAAGACAAGCACAATCCTTCACTAAAGCTCTGAGCTGCAGAGATATGGCGGTGGAGGCATGTGTGTGTGAGAGCATGGTCAGTGTATATCCCTCGGCTGCTCAGTGTGTGGTGTGTGTACTTGATATCTTTATCTGACAAGCACACACTCCTTTATCGACGAGTGTGTGTGAGAGACGCAGCCGTCGTCGGGCTAACAGGACACAGCAGAGAGCAGAGCAGCAGGCAAATCAAGACAACATTGGCTTGTGCAGTGAAGCCCACCGAGTCTTAATTGAATTGATAGAGTATGGGGAGAGGAATTGATGAGGAAAACTTGGGAGTGGGAAAGGAAATCGGGGAGAGGAGTAATATAGAGGGGACATTGTGGAAGAAACACAAAAATAATAGACAGATTCAAAGTAGAGAGAGAAGAATCTCAATCCAGAGAGAGCCAATTAAAACGAGATGGCTGAGGAACAAATGTTTTTGCGATGGAAAGGTGGAAAAGAAGTGATAAAGAAAGACAATGCAAAGTAGGAAACTAAATAATTACAGAGCGAGTGTTACCACGATGAAAGAGGGATGAATCTATTACTAAGCGGTGATAGTAAATAATGAAGGGAGAGAAAACGGAATTAATGAAAGATAGTGAAAAACAAAAAAAGGGGATGAGGGTGAATTTGGGCTGAGAATGAAATAGTTGACAGCTGAATTAGCAATGGAGCTCCCTCTCCACGACTATGATTAATGTGCCCTTCAGGAAATCAAGCTTCTATGCTAATTTAAACAGAGAAAGGAAACACAAAGAACCACACTCAGTATCAGTGCTGAATACAAATACCCTGCTCAGGTAAATGAAGAAGCAATCCAGCACTAAATAGGTGCCAGCTTAGAGTGAAAATGTGTGAGGAGAGGGCAACACTATAAAAAGGTGTGTAGAGTGAGAGAGAAAAAACGGCAGACTCAGAAGAAGGTCATACAGACTGTCAGGCTGCACAGAAAATAAACCTTAATCTGGGATTGAGTCAGTGAAGAAATATAAAACACATGCCAGAGACATCTCGGTGCTGCAGTGTGTGTGCAGCACCGATTGGTAAAGCGCACCAGTGTGATCTCATGCAGTAAGACATGGATACACTCTTCATGTCTCACCTTAATGAGGTCTCCCAGGAGTTTGTTGGCTTCGGTGTAGGCCTTCTTCACCTCCTTGAACTTATTTCCCAGTCCCATGCTGTGAGCCTGCAAAGAGCCACAGTGAATAACAGAAGGAATGAGTGGAGAAAAATAATATTTGTAATGCTAAGTTAGAGGAAAGATATCAAGGCTCATTCAGTCATTGATTCAAAGCTGTAATTTGTGAAGTGACACCTACAGCTTTTAAATGGAGAGGACGCTCGTGTAGCAAAGGCCAGATGGGCCGGTGCGGTAAGCCCCTGTAAACTGTAATTTGGTACATGGTGTATTTGTTCAATAATATTGATTTAAATGAGTCACACTAGTGTACAGGATGAGCACAAACAGTTTTATTCAAGCAGCTGCACAGAGCTTTCGATTCAGTCACTGTGAGACATCTCAGACTGTGAGTGAGCACAGAGGAGACAGCCTGGTTGTACCTTAAACTAAATTAGTTGTTCGAGCAACATTTGTGGGAGTTTCTAAAAACAGTGCCACTGATGAATGCACCTCCTTGCTTTCACTTATTGCGTCTAGAGTACCTTTGAACCAAACAAAACAATGTATATTTTTATCGAATGTAGGAGAAAATACGTTTATGTTTCTCTTCAATATTGTTTTAAGACTGCTTTCTGAAATAAGACAGTCAAATAAGCATTAAGGGGAAGTTGCACCTGACAACAATGAACCAAAATGTAATGTCATACTGCACTAATCCGTGTTAACATCCATCCATCCATGCAAGAGCTAAACATGTGGCTTTGTGGAATCCAGTTTGGAGATTGTTTAGCTTCAAAATCAATCACTTACACAAAACAGAATAAAAAGGACCAGAATAGCTGGGTGTACCTGGAAGTGCAGGTTGGTGTACTGTCCTCCGGGGATCTCGTTCTCGTACACGTCAGCGTTTCCAGACTTCATGGTGGCCGTGCAGTCGAATGGAGCATACAGGCCTCTCGTTACTTCCCAATACTCGCTGTAGTCAAACACCTTCTCCAGAGCGATGCCTGCAGCACAGAATGACATCAAATCAATGGCCGCCATGCACACTTTCTTTGAACTACTGTCCTTTTAAACTGAGATGCAATTTCTCCAAAGACTACAAGCAAGCAAGGGGCAACTACATGCAAACTACAAATGCATTGTGATAATGTTTTTGTGTTTACCGAATAAAAATAAAAACCTTGGAATATAGTAATATATTTATGGGGATAATACTCATATGCTGTACTTCTTATTTTGCCGAAGTAAAATTGTCTTGGGTTTATGCTGTTGGTTTTGATAAAGATATAAACATGATGTGAAACGTTTCAGTTTTGACAGTGTGTCAAGATTCATTTTCACTTGCACCGGGGAAAACCAGTCCAGTTTGCTAACTTTTGTGCACTACAATAAAGGGTCCATAGTTTCAAAAAGGTGAAACCAAAATGGCAGCAGAGACATTTCTACAATCTTCCAAGCAATCACTTTTTTTTGACAACTGTTCAAAATGGTATTATGTCAGTAAAAATGTGGGACTCAAACAAAGGTTACAGGCCAGAAAAGCTTGAACGGTCCTTAGCTACAGTGTTGGTTTAGCAGAACTATTAATCCATTAGCGCTCGTTTACATCCTGCCTTTGCTGCTCATTAAATCCCTGTGATATTTTGCTATCCATAAAAGAACCATCTGTTGCTAGTATTCATGACATTCTGCTGCAGCCAGGTAAGGTGTTCTCTCTAAAGCTGATTACCTTAAATGGGAAAATCTGTTTGAATGCCATGACAGAAACATCTTTGCAGTGAGCGTCCTCCATGCTAAAGAGACAAACTAAGCTTGCTTACAACAGAGTGAATTGTCATGATGAAGCGAGCACTTACTCCAGAAAGTGTTTGTTTGATTCCACTGTGATCCTTGTGGAAAATTGGAGCCACTGAGGAATTAATGTGAGGCTAATGTGCATGTTGGTTCTCCTCAAAATCCGCTGCCTGCCAAGCCGCTCAGTAATAGCTCCATTTCCTTCTCTGTTTGAGAACACTTTGGAGCGTTCATTTACGCTTCCATTTGAAATTACAGCCTTGATTACAAGTGGAAGTGACGGCATGTTAAAAGGTCAGGTCAGGCCGCCTCTACGATACAGCACCTTGTTCTCCAATTTAAAATAGCAACTTAAACTATTACATACTGCTCCCCTTACCACACAATCTTTGAGTGTGATATTCACAACGGGCATTATTCTTTTAATACATTAAGTGAATTTGGCTGTTTGCTTGTACCTGAAGAGGAAATATTATGTACATTTTCAAATTCATATTAGTATTGTGTGCTTCTACTGTGACATGTTTTCATGCTTTAATGTTCAAAAGGGTCCTTCATTTTCTCATACTGCCTGTGCTGCAAAACCTCTTTCCAGGGTGTGTGTGGGTGTGTGTGTGTGTGTGTGTTGAAGGTCCAGTTGTGATAGACAAGGTTCGCCACTGCTGTTGAGATTGGTCAACTGCTTATAGCTGTCCCGCTCGTTAGCCTAGATTGTTCTACTTATCCGAAATGAAAACGGTCTAAGTAATTCTTCTTCAGTTCCTGAGTAAAAGTCTAAGCAGTAAAACACCACACCTGTATGAGCTGGAAAGTTCTATCAAAGCATATTAAGTTAAGCTGAATCGACCCACTTTGTCGTGGAGGAGCATTATTCAGGAAAATTGGCCGTGATGAAGCGAGAATAACAATAATGTCTTTTATCTAGCTGATTTTTGCTTTTGCGACGACCTATCTTGCCTCCGGGGATTAAAATGTTTATTTTACCTTGCATCCTTTAAAGCAGCTGCAAATGGATTCTGACACTTTCTAAATCACACCGGAGGTAAATACAGCTTTATTTTTTCTGGACTGCTGGTTACGCTCCCAAAATCATCAATCACTACAACATTGTGCTATGTGTATACCATAGACATGCACACGCACATATATCCGTCATTTAAACGGCTGCTCGGCAGTGACAAAGTGTTATCAATATACAACTCATTAGCAGCACAAGCTCACTAATGCAGCCGACAAACAGAGACACACACAGTTGTGTTCAGATACACACAGTTGTAGGGAGATAGCCACACACACACAGTTTGTGGTTGATGAGACAATGAGAGCTAACCAAGACGCAGAGATGAAGACGGATGAGCATGAGAAGACTCAGGGACAAAAGAGGGGGAAATTGAACGCAGACGGATAAAGAAAGGAAGAGGAGGGAGGTGAGGAAGAAGGTCAACACGTTGGCTAACCTTGTCGGTGTGGTTGAGAGCATACACACACTAATATCTCTGCTTTGAGTACATTCTTCTGTGTGTTTGATGACCGCTACATCTTTGACGGCTGCATTGTTGTGGCAGCTAAGAATTCCTCATCAATTAAAGCCATGCATGATTCATGAGGAGAGGCAGTAAACGCTGTGTCAAGCAAACACAAGGGCCACTTTAATGTGTGTCATCATTCAACAGCGTGAGTGTTTGTGAATATGCATGGCTTCTAAATCCGCTCACACACACACAAACACTGTGGCTGAATGAATAAATAAAGTGACAGCTGAGAGACAAATGAATTAACCAGAGAAGCGCTGCTCGTGCTTTGACGAAGAGACACTGAGAGACAGTGAGGGGGAGAGCAAATTGTGACTGAGTGAAATATGGATGTAAAATGCTCTTAATTACTTTGTCTCTGAGTGAGAGGGCGGGAAGAGGAGGAGGATGAAGACACAATGTGGAAGAATGGAGGGTGATGAGAAAAGACATGAGAGACTGCTTTGTAACAGAGATGGGAGAAAGAGAGGGAAAGCAGTAAACAGAGAGGTGTCAGCGAGGTTTGGAAGTATTCAAGAAAGTACTGTGTCTGATTATAAAAGGAGAGAGAAAGTCAAAAGTAGATGAGGCGCATAAAGAGAGGCAGAGATGAATAGAGCAGACGAGCACAAGGTGACAGGTAGAAAAGTATTTGGAAGTTTCTCCGCATGTGTATGCATAATGCAGGGACCAGGGCCCCATCAGGATGCACTATAAGTATGCACACATGTGTGAGAGTGAGTTTGTGGGAGACATCCTGCATCCCAATCTCAGTCTCAAGTGAGGCAAATTAAAATGCCTGGAATAAACTGACACTTGAAATCCTCTCGCTCTTGAGTAACGACCTTGTCCTTCTCTCGCTCTTTTTTCAGGGAACTGTAAGCTCACACATTGATATTCTGTCACTAACGTGGACTGTGTCTGACTGATGGGAGACTTTCTGTCCCTGATGCTTCCTACACTGCCCTGAACGATATGAGAGCGGACGTGGACCTGTTGCAGTCAGCCTCAAATATGTCCACAGAGAGAGTTCACTTTCAGAACACAAGTCACGCATCGCACTCTGAACACAGCATGCCGTAATGGCCCTGTCGCTGTGCTGCTTCATGGACTATTACAGAATTAGCCTCATCTTCTACGACAGTTTCCTCCCTGTGTGCTTGTTTCTACAGTTATATTAAACAATGAGCCTAGAAAAAAAAGCCATTCTCTTGAAATTTGCCCTGAGAGACTAACAACAGCAGGATGTGCGCTGCTCTACAACTACTGTGGCTGCATCACACACATTAAGTTAAGATCATGTTATCTGTTTGGAAATTAGGTGCTCACAACTTACTTTACAGGTAATTACAGGAAGAAATACAAGGAGCATTGCCTAAATAAATACAATCCTGTTTCCGCTTTGTAATCCTTTTAAAGGTCCCATGTCATGCTTTTCTGGTTATTACCCTTCCCCTTGTGTGTTATGAAGGTTTTTATGCATGTAAACGGTCTGCAGAGTCAAAACCCTCAAAGTAAACCCTGTAGCCAGTAAAACTCTAACACAGAAAATACCTCCCAAAACACCTCGTTGGAGATACGTCATTGTCCATTGATTCTTCCGGGTACCGCATGATGTCATGCGTTACCCGGAACCAAATGGACCAATCCGTGGAGCCGTTACGTTATGTCCGCGGAGCCGTTACGTTAAGCCCCCGCTGATTGGTCCAAATTGACCAATCCACGGACTTCCTCACACACACACACACACACACACACACACACACACACACACACACACACACACTCAGTGCAGGCAGCTCTGCTGATCTCTCCTCCCTGGTTGCAGGCTGATAACAGACAGTTGGGATCGCGGCGAAATTCTCTCTGCAGACCCATTCTCACAGCGTTTATCAACCTTTTTCTTACTCAATATCAAGCCACACTTATTGTTTTTACTTCAGCTGTGACTTTGTGTGTGCTCAGGGTGAGTTTGGCTGTGTTTCGCTGTATCGCTAAACAAGGAAACCACACCTCCACGGAGCTCAGCGCGATTCACAACGTCCCGACCAATCAGAGCACACTGCTCACAGGGAGGCCGGGGGCTGGAGCTATTGGAGCTACAACGAGCCGTTAAAGGCAGAGAATGAAATTCAGTGAGTACACGTAGTTTACAGAGATGCTGTATGAGAAACCAAAGTGATTTTGGAAAATTGCACAATATGAATCTATTCTAGTAGACCTCAACAATGGAATTATGATCAGTGGAAATGGCCATGACATGGGACCTTGAACATATAATCATTGGCTTTCAGATGGAATTATCTTAAAGATACTCAAATCATTTTCAAGGTGAAACATTCAAAGCTGGCTAACACAGAACAAAAAGATAATGCTCTATTCTACCACAGTGGTACATTTATTTGTAAATGTTTTACATAAACCATTGAAGACTCTGTAACATGGCCTCTATGGGAATGCCTCAATAAACATGTACAAGGCGAGAAATAGGACAAAAAGAATATTAGCATCAGGGCCAATCATGTTCCATGGGACACAAGCAGTCATTGATAGGTACTGTATTAGTGAGGTTTTTCTCTTGAGACCACATGGTAATCAAAAATGGCGCTGATGGAAGTAAACATCTGCCTGATGCCCAGAGGCAGGAGACTGTGTGCACCTACGTCCTCACAGCAGAACACACGAAGGACTTGGCAAACAGCAGTGGAGCGTACAGTCCATTAGCTGTGTCCTGTGAATGTAGCGTAAACAGAATTAGCTGCACTTTTGCTATTTCTGAGTAATGGAAATGAGCTATCACATCTAGTTAGGAGAGCTGAGTCTGTTTTCCCTGTATTATTCCTCTACATAACTAAGCAGAAAACCTCACATCAGTTTTAATTCCTTTAGCCTTATTCCATGTTCCTTTAATTCTCTTTTTTTCTGGCTGGGTAGATTTTATTTCACACTGTGCAGAGGTCACTGAGCCCGGGCAGCTCTCAGAGGTGGGAGAGACTCCAGATTTGTCAAAGCCCATGAAAAGTGCATTGAGCAGAACACACTGGACAAAAGCACACCCAAAGGGGAATGAACACATTAGAAAGCCAACCTTCCACTTATCTGTTGACCTCCTGAGAAGATAGAGTAAAGCAGCAGGGGTCCAGAGTGTGACTGAAAGATCTGATAGAAGCTGGCATTGGTAAAGCGAATGTGTAACCAAAAGCCATTTTAAGGACGCCTTTGGAAAACCTTTAACCTCTAAATGCTCCACAGAGAGAGGGGAACTGTGGCTGTGTTGGGTCGCAGGATTCAGATTTTAGCACACTTTGATGATTATAATGCTGCATAATTCATGACTCCAACCAACACTTTAAAAGCAGCCAATAGATGTGCTGATAATTCGGTAGATTTTATTGGCATCTTTTCTTTGGTCCGTTTCCATCTCCCTCTCATAATTGGCTGTTTACTTCATCACTGAGCAGAATACATCAGTTTTTCTGGCCATAATCAGTGATGTGGTCTGTCATTTATTGATTTGTTGACTTATGTCTTCTCCCTTGTGTAAAGCAGGAACGCCTCAGAGGGACACTAAGGAATCTTTTCTGAGCAGGACTGGTGATCTAAGAGTTGTCTCATCAACGACTAGATGCTGATATTTTCATTTTTTTCATTTAATCGTTTATTTGAACCGGGACAATGCACATTGATGAACACTTTAAAATAAAAAAATGCTTACAAGTGTAAATGAGCCGGATCTTTAGCTTTGAGCCATAAGCGCCATATCCGTATTCAAGGGTGTTTGTTTCAACCAATGCCGATCTTTTCTTAAAAACTGAATTTACTAAACTGATGACAATAATACATATATTGAGTGGTGTTCCATTGCCCAAGATCTTGATATATGTTAAATACAACAACAGTCTATTGCTGGCAGGATGGTGAGCATTTCTCTTACCGGTGTCGAGCTTGGTCCCCTTGGCGCAGGCCACCATGGCCCCCATGCTGGGCTGAGAGGTCATCCGGCCATAGAGTCCACCTACAGAGGGAAATTCAATATGAAATCTGTTGGACATCTACTTCCTTCGTCTGGATTTCAACAGGTTCATGGTAAGATGTCTAAAATGTGTTGTGCAAGCTTGAGAGATTTTCATGATTTGTTATATACAGGGTATATGCAGGAATCCTGAAGTCAAATTTAATACCTTTTAAGACCTTTTTTAAGACCCTTTCCATACATTTTAAGACCTCATCGCAACTTTGAGTTCTAACCGGTTACATTGGCAACACACTTTACCTCAAATTTACTATATTGATTGTAAGATAGCAAAACTAAACAAAGTGCAGACAGACTACTGAAGCCTTCTCTCCACATGAACTTCAACCTCTCTGTGAAGGTCAGGTTTAATGCAGTATGCTGCTTTGTTGCTTCTGTACTCTGTGCTCTTTCATTCCAGTAACACTCCTCAGAAAACATTAGAAACCAGTATTTGACCAATAAACAAAACAATTGACAAAACTTTGAACTATGAAATATGTTAAACTTTGGTGAGCTTCAGCGGGGTAATGCCATATAGGAGCTCCCTCACAAACACCCAGGGGTTAAATTGGGCTGGGGCTGTCCGGGGCTAAGCCCTGGCACATAGGACGATGCTCTGACGTCATCACCCTCACACATTTGTCATATGTTTACAAAAAAGGATATATATGTTAAGACTTTTCTCGTTCTTAATATAGACTATATTTAGGGTCTATATGTGTTGACTTTACTTTAAAATAGCAGATCTCTGTGACCGTATATAGTTTGGCTTAGACCCCGGCCCCACACGGTAAAACGCATACGCAAGCGCAAAAAAGGCTTCCTTTCAAACGCATTCGATTCATTAACGTGTCCGTTCACACGAGACCGCTGCAAATGCTGGAAACGATGTAGTACTATGTCATGCCTGTAAGTGGCGCTGCTGCCGCCCGAAATACACCAAAAGCAGCGAAGAAGACCCCGGAGCATGGTTGCCATGGTTGCCCTTCTGTTTATTCTCCTCGGTGGACGGCGTGTTCTCCTGCTGTATCTCTCAGGTAGTCCACCAGCAGATGAAAAACACCCACCTCTCCGCCTTTTCCAAGGAACGAGGGGACCGTGCGGCAGAGTTTCCGTTAAAAAAAATGTTCCGCCGGTCAACATGTCCCTTAAAGTTTAAATCTTCCGAACAAAATTAGAAAAGTGCCGGTCAGAGGTCTTCTTTGTTATTTATTGAGCTTTAAAACAAATTGATAACGACTCTGTTCTCTGTATAATAATATAATAATATTTAATAAACGGTGACTGCCTCTCTTTTCCTCCCCCTCTTCTGACAGCCCAGCAGCAGCAGGAGACGGGGGGAGAGGGAGGCGGGCTCTTTCATCGTTATCAGAAAATGATCATATAGGGCACACACGGAGCCGTTGGACCCCCAGAGCGTTGCGTATGCCGGTCTTCCCATCTTGGGACCCGTTACCGTAGTCGTTTATTCCCCCCCCCCCCCCCCCCCACACACACACAGAGCGGAGCAAGGCAACGAAACTTAAAATAATAAGCAGCATTTTACGGCGCGCTATGCATGGGGCCGCCTTGTGGGGTTTCCCGACATGTCGTTTCAGTAAATTAAAGGGTGTTTCATGTTGTCGTTGCTGTGGGACTTCTTAATACCTTGGAAAATGCCATTTAATACTTTTTAATACTTTTTAAAAGCCTTAATTTTCGCTAAATTGATTTATCAACTTTTAATACTTTTTAAGACCCCGCGGACACCCTGTATATAAAATAAAATATCATTAAATACCCCAGTCATGAATTTTTAAACGTTTTAAATCTTTCAAAAGGTGGTTGCTAACAAGTAGCTAAATAATAACAGGACTTTAGATGTCAAAACGAAATGCTCCCTTATCGAGCCAGAGGTGTGAAAGTCAAGCAGCGGTGTTGTAAGACTCGTTGTGTAGCAAAATACAAGAAACTAAATTAACCAAGTAAAGCAATGGGATCAATACAAACACATGTTTTTAGTGTTTGCTCTAACGTGGACTGTCTGTTTCTTTTATAAAGAGTAAATAGGAACTAAACAGTAGAATGGCCCAGAAGTGCAAATAGCAGCCAATTTTTTTAATGAAACTCCCAAAGCTGGCTGCATGCGTCAGTGAACACAGTAAGAGAGATGCTCCTTGTTTCAACAATATTCCCCTCTTTGTTTTAGTGACAATTCATATTTTCAAACTGCATTTACTATTCTGAATTGTTTGTTGGTTTGTAGCCTTTATTTAACCAGGTGAAAGCCCCTTGAGATCAAAAGACCTCTTTTTCAAGGGTGACCTGCAGGAAATTAGTTACACATAATAATAATAATAATAATAATAATAATAATAATAATAATAATAATTAGAGGCTAGCATTATATTAGAGTAGTATTTGAACAAACACGATGACTACTCACAGCTACGTCCACTACGTCAGCTCCAGCCTCGGCACAGGCCAGCATGGCGGCTACTCCGGCCCCCGCGGTGTCGTGAGTGTGCACGTGGATGGGCAGGTCGGGGAAGCGGTCTCTCAGAGAGCCAATCAGAAGCTTGCTGGACTGCGGCTTCAGGAGGCCGGCCATATCCTGGAAACAAAAAGAGAAAAGGAACATTAAGAAAGTAGGAAAATGGAAAATAGAAACAATTCATATAAAACATATGTGATTGCAATAAGTTCACACAATATTAAATACCATTTTTGGTTTCAGATTTGTCCTGGAATCCTGAGCAGTAAAATTAACACAGGTGCAGACTTTTATACAGATGCCTTAACGCTGTTTTAAGATGCTTTCTGCAACAAATCTAAGTTTTGGATATGCAGTGGCGTTTTTATATGTACAAAAGTGGTGCGGCAAGAAAAACTTAGATGTGTGTATATACTGTATATAAGCTTCTGGTGCTTTTTTGAACACGTAAACAAATAGCTGTAGGCTATCCATGGTTCCGATAGAAAGAGAGGGGGGGGGGGGGGGGGGGGGGGGGCCTATAAGGAAAACACAGACGCTCATCACAGAGGTCACAATATCTATCGATCCAGCAGAGCAATAGCCTATAGCCTTTAATCGCTATATACTGCTCTCTCGTCTCTCACTTTTCGCAGAACATGTACTTACAGCCAATCAGCTCTCTGAATTATCAGATGATGTTTGGTAGGTATGCCAGCACTATGCCCCACTGGTGATTATTGTTTTGCCAAACACGATAGAAAAATACTCTGAGCATGCGCAGTGTAGTTTTTACAGCACCCATTCATTTAGACAGCAGAGACAGGGGCTTGCCCCACATCGCTCAACACGGCTCAATAGGCACACTGTGGACATTAGTTGGAAGAACCCAGACTAAAACAGCAATGTACAGACAAATTGGATGACTAAACATGATCTTAAAATATATTTTAACATATATTTTCTTTGCATATTTTTTAAATTATTATTTGTATTACTTTCTGCTGACACTAGGTGGGGCTGTGCACCACAGAGCGCTGATTGATTGATTGATTGATTGATTGATTGATTGATTGATTGATTGATTGATTGAAGCAGAAAGAACGTTCACAAACACCAACATCCTTTTAGTGATTAGGACTTGGAAAAGAATACCACATAGTGAAACTCTCCAAATAAGCATTGTGTCTTCTGATACAAATCTGAATTAAATCAGCCACCATGAGGTTTAATTGAAGCCATTTAGACCTGGAGAAATTCCAATATTCTATCTGAAAATATATTCAATGTTCAAAGACTTCAGAAAACAACTACTTAATATATTCTGGAAAAGGATAATTTAGAACAAAATAATGACGAAAGTATTATTTTTTAACAAACACCACGTTGATGATTCAATATTTAAATCTAAATTGATACAAACAGAATTCCACACACAGAGCTTACATGACGCTCCCTTTGGTGATCATTGCACTCCATGAAGTTTTATTTCATGCTCATTTCCCCTTTTAAAAGTTAACCTCATTAGCCGTGCAATGCTTTTATGAGACTGCCACCGCTGCGTGAGATTGATCGCACCATAGGGGCGGGGGTTTATCATATTAACGTTTGAAAATATTCTGTCATGCTTCAACAAAGTAATTAATTCAATGCAAGTATTATCAGTATATTAAATTTAGATAGAGAGGATCACATTTACAAGTCATTTCAATTGGAGCAAGAGAAACAAATTTGCTGTGTTTGACATGTGAGGTTTTAATGCTAATTAAAAAGCATGTACGAGTTTTGTGTAAATCTGTAAAATCATCATGATATATTGGCGAAACTGGTTATTAGAAAACCAAGACTGTATTCCATACATTTTGTATTTTGCTGAAGATCTGCTATACTGTTGGTGTTACAGTAGATGTAGCACCACAAATGTAACATAAATAAAAGTGATAATTGCAGCAGTCACACCTGCAGCTTGCCAACATCGTTAAAATAAGGATTTTTCAATAATGTCTTACCTAAAGCATGACCAGGCCAAAAAACACCGCAGGTCAGTCCCTGATTATAATGAACTTCATACATGATTAAAATACGCATGAGTGTGTGTGTAATGAGTAAAAGACTGCGTATATAAGCCTTTGTAAAAAAGTACTTATACTGTAGTAAGATCCTTCCAGCTGGTTCTATGTTATTCCGGTGGCAGATGGGAAGGGATTCATACAGAAGCAAAGAATAAGTGCCAGTTTTCCTTATCACAGGGAAAACAATGTTGGCTTATTATAGCCAGACACTTAAAACACTGCGTCTAGTGTTATTTCCTCACCTTGATGCAGAGGATGTGAGTTCCTGCTTTGACCAGCTCATCGGCCAGCTGCATGTAGTAGTCCAGAGAGTACTTCTGCCTCATGGGGTCCGAGACGTCGCCCGTGTAGGAGATGGCGGCCTCCACCACCCCCCCCGCCTCTCCAGCAGCCTCCATGCCCAGCAGCATGTTGGGCAGGTAGTTCAGGGAATCGAACACGCGGAAAATGTCCATGCCGTTTTCTTTCGCCACCTCGCAGAACCTGAAGGAGGGGGTTGAATTAGTTTAATCTACATTCAAATAACACATAAATAATCTTACCGAACGCTGCACATGAGTTTGTCTTTATATCCCAGACGATAGCACACATCCGGGTTGGAAATAAGACTTTTATATCAATCTCCATATCTGTACCTGCGTTAATACAATATTCACACTATTTCCATGCTCATACAGCCTGCAGGAGCCCACAAAGTCTGCAGAGAAATGTATACCGCCTCATTATCCAAGCAGCGAGAGCTAAATCTCTCCTATTATTGCCTCTGCCTCCGTGTCCTAATCAGGTTTCAAAACTGGGATGTGCGCCTGTTTTAGCTGTGTTAGTGTGAATACAACATTTACACACACTGAGAGCTTTTGTTTTGGCAAATAAACACAGACACTTAATGTTGTGCCACGAGAGGATTACCAGTGTCCAGTATTTATTTATTCAACACTACAATGCATACAAGCGCTGCCTAGTGTTCGGCACCAAAACTAAATATTGTCCAGAATCTTTGACTCAGCGACAGTGTTGGGACTAACGCGTTACCAGGGGCGGTTCTAGTGGGGGGGGGGGGGTAGGGGGGGGCCAGTGCCCCCCTAACACTGACCTCTGACCCCCTGTGGCCCCCCTAAAAATGAAAAGTGAAAAAAGTGAAAAAAAAGAAAAATGTATGATTTATTACACGATTTATTGAATGACAGAATAGGCGGAACTAACGTTATTCCTCATTCTAGTCGGACCCATTAGAGCGGTGCACTCAGGACCCATTAGAGCGGTGCACTCACTTTCACTGTCCGGCTGAAGCGCGCGAAAAACACTTTTCATCTCGGATCATCAGATGCTGTTGCATCCAAGAAAGACTGATTGAAACCTACGTTTCGAGAGAGTACCACGATAATTGAAGGTGAGTTAAACTATTGTATCCGTGTAATTGTAGATGTAAAGTAGAGATGTAACTGTTCATTGCCTTTATTTTTATATAAATATGATATGGTGTTAGTGCAAAAATTGTACTATAACTTAAGCTGAAGCTAACAGCCATAACTATAAGATATATCTGAAATAAATAAGTGGACTGAAAAAAATACCAATAACTGTATTGCATTGTTTTCTTATGCGCAATTACTTCATACTGTCTAGTTCTTTTTTTGTCCTGCATTTATAGTTCCCCCCTCAGAAAATAACTGGCCCCCCAGTGGCCCCCCCCAGTCAAATTGGTCTAGAACCACCGTATCGCGTTACAAAGTAACGCGATACTGTAACGCAACTACTTTTGTGGTAACTAATATCATTACTAGTTACCTATTCCCATTGGGTAACGCCGTTATAGTTACTGTGATTTAAATTACACGTTACTGCGTTACATTATGTGATGGAACTGAACCGAATCTCCCTGCGGATGTAACAGGCGAATACAGCGATGTCCTCTCACAGTGCCATGGAAAAGTGAAAGAAAGGAGTGATGATTGGTTAACGCGGTGGTAACATTTCAGGGTAAGCCAATCAGAGACAGAGTTGGGCGGGTCTTGCCTTAGGGGGAAAATACACACACACACGAACACTTGCTAATGCTAATACACACACACACACACACACACACACACACACACACACACACACACACACACACACACACACACACACACACACACACACACACACACACACACACACACACACACACACACACACACACACACACACACACACACACACACACTAGGGGTTTCACAACTACCAATATTTACTAGTCGACACGTTTTTCAAAATAGCAGTCGACTAGTCGACTAGTCGTGACGTCATAATAAAGACACGCAAAGAGAGGTGTACAACTGTATTTTATATTGGAACTCATACAGTAACATTAAACACTGCATTTTAAATTTGTGTTACATGGCTGAGTCAATAACAAACAGTAACTGTACTCACCAAAATCGACAGCAAAAAACTCTTGTTTACATAAATGCCACGTAAATCCAGTGCCCAACAGCGCAACACTTTATTCGCTGTCCTCCACGATAACGTCCACCTTTCCATATTTTTGGTTTGGTTTGAACACCAACGCATCGACATGTGAGGGAAGGAGGCTTGACCGCTTTCGGGTGACAGTGTTGCCTGCCAGGGAAAAAACCCTCTCACTCGGGGTGCTTGGCTGGAATAGCCAGGTAGCTCCTCGAAAGCGGGGGAAGCGGTGCACGTTTTCTGCCCACCACTCCAGTGGATTATCCATTGTGGGGATATGCGGTGTCCCGCTGGCAGTAATCCCGTAGTTTATCATCCGCATCAGTGTTGACCCGTGGTTTCTTGCTGTTCGTTTGCCTCTGTTCAGTGCTGACGCCGGTCCGTTGCTCACGGGTGCTAGCATTACTGCTAGTGCTAGCTGTCGGCAGCGGGTGTTTCGTCTTCAGATGGTTGCGCATAGCAGATGCATTTGTATTGTACTTCAGTACAGCTGTACACAACTGACACTTCACTGTGGAGTTGGTTACATCTTCGTTGAAGTACTGCCATACATAAGAATGTCGGACGTGTTTTGGAGCATTTTGCAGCACCTCGTTTACCTCCATTTTTTTCACGACTAGTTGACTAGGGCCTACAGCGCCGAGTAGTGGTAAAGGTAGTCGACTAGTCGATTAGTTGGTGAAACCCCTAACACACACACACACACACACACACACACACACACACACACACACACACACACACACACACACACACACACACACACACACACACACACACACACACACACACACACACACACACACACACACACACACACACACACACACACACACACACACACACACACACACACACACTGGCAGATGCAAGTATCAGCGAGAGCAGCAGCGCATTTGCAACTTGGAAATAGAACCACTATTTTCAATTTGTGGGGATAAAGGACGCAAAAAAGCTTACGGTAAAATGTAAACTGTGTGCAGGACAGAAAGCATTGTCCACATCGAATAACAGCAATGCCAATCTCCTGAAGCACCTAACTAATGTACATGGGGCTATAAAACTAGTCGCCACAAAGACCCCACCGTCTCAACCAAACATATCTTTTGTGTTTTATTGTTCCACTACATTTCGTAATGATAATTGCTACAATGATGGGGAGTTGTCCTTTCTCTTACTGTGCCACAAAACAACACAAAAACTTGTAATTTTATTGTTATTATTTTTAAAGTAAAGTAACTTGTTAATAGTTACTTTTATAATTTAGTAACTAATAAAGTAAGTAATTACTTTTTTGAGAGCAGTAACTATAACTATTACTAGTTACTTTTTAAAAGTAACTTGCCCCAACACTGCTCAGCGCTGACAACATCATTATGTGAATCATGTGTAGCAGCAGTGGTGGACAGTATCTAAGGTAATTTACTGTTGTGTGGAACTTAAATACAACTTTCAGGTACTTGTACATCAATGCTTCCATTTCCTACTACTTTAAACTTCTACTCCAGTAGCTCTCAAAGGCAATTTCTATAGTTTTAACTCATTTATTTGCAACTTGCAATTACTTTGAAGATTCCAATTCATAATACAACATATAATTCTGTATATTTCTCTAACTACCTATAAGTATGAATAGCTACCATTTATGAGGAGCGCTTGTAATGAACTAAAGATAAGAGTACTCATACCACCTCTGTGTATTAGCTAGTTGATATTTTCTAAAAATAATATCTAGTTGGCGATCAAACAGCCATTTTGAATGTTCAAAGAAATGTGTGTTCCTCTTGCTGCGGAGTGTACTGTAACCCTGTGTCATGCACTTTAAAATCAATTATATGAAATTAAATTAAACGTTAACTTGATTTAGTTAATGAAGACACTGACTCAGGCTACTTGGCCGCGGGCTGCTGCGCTGCGAGCGTCGCGGGTGAGAAAGCCACAGATAAAAGGGAGGAGGTGGAGAGAGAGCCGGGCCAACAGATCAAAACCATTAATCACAATCATGTGCACATTTTCCAATGGCACTGCCCCTACGGGACACAGAGTGAGGGGGGGGGGGTTACAGAGAGGGAGTTAAAAGAGGGAAAGAAGTGTGTTACAGGGAGAGATGAATGGAGGCATAAAAAGGAACTTATAACTGATGATAAATAATGTGATAGGAGACGGGGAGAATAAAAAGTGTGTGTGTGTATTTCAATGTGAAGGAGTGGGGAGGGGACAGCTGCATTAGTCATAAAGCCACTCCTAATTTATTTCAGGTGAGGGGAATTGCACCTTGCATGCAGGGCTGTGTGTGTGCATGCAGGGCTGTGTGTGTGTGTCCTTGTCTGTGTGGAGCTGCATGCAGGGGTGTGTGTGTGTCTATATGAGTCATCCACATCATGGAGGTAGCAAGTGAATCCATTTGGAAAAGTGTTAGAGGCGTGTGTGTGCATGTGTGTAGGCACAGGAAGTGTTTATGGCTCTAAAGACATTACTTGTAGACATCTGCATCAGTGGTGTTTGGAAGTCACTGCGCATGAGAGGAGGAAACAGCCAAACATCCACCAGGTTCACCTGACTAATGTGTGTGTTAGTGGCTAGCTATTGTATAGATTATTTTCATATTTAACAACAAAGCAGCTGTGTCCCTTTCATTTTATAGAGAGAAATGTTTTCAGTGTAGGTTAAATGACTTGAAAGGAAATAGAAAGGTGATTTATTTACAAGGTGAGAATTGGATGATTGATTGATTGAAGCATCCTGCACCACATGTGTCCATCCCCTAGGTGCTTACATCACCCTCTATCCACCAACAGCCAATACAATCGTGTAATCATGATATTGACGTTAAATCCATACCCACACATTTATATACAAACGGAAACCTGTATGAAGGAAAGTCTATTATAGCCACCAGGCTTCTCCTGGCTTAAATTACATATTACCTTCAGATAACAGTTTTTCCTTAATTAACATATTTGTATTGCATGTTTCTTCTGGTATATTTTTATGTCGCTTGATTTTTACCATACTTGCTTTATTTGTATTACTTTGTTCTTGTGAGCAGACGATTTGTAGCTAATCTTACGCGTTTGGATCGTTGGTGTATTGTTAATTACAGTGTTCTGTTGGGGTAATTGTTTTTCTATTGTTTTGATGAATTGTTCGTGTAATTATTCCCAGATGGCAATTATTTTCACTTTCAATTTTCTTTTCACAAACAAAATAAAATATGTATGAGGTCGATAAATAATATGACAGTGACAGACAATAACGCAGGGGGAGCGCAGCTGGTTTCCAGAAAATCTTTCTGACAATTCAATACAAATGTTTTCAAAATATTAAAAAGAGTTAAATAGGAAAATGACAAAGTTGCTCTAGAGATATGAAGGATCTGCTTTCATCTCGACTGTGTTCCAAATACTGAACAAACCACTTACAATGATATTATTCAGTGCATTTATAAAAAAAATGTATGTTACGCTTAGTGTGTGTCCACCGAAATGTACAACAGTGCTCTGTGTGTTAATTTCTCTAGCATTAGTGGACATAGAACATTGATTTTCGAAGCAAATGCAAAATAATTCTCGCAAATAAGACTCTTGATGTCACGAGTGTTGAATAAACAAATGATTTGTTCTTAATGTTGGGTATAGTCTGTGTCCCAATCTCAAACCCTTCCCCTCTCTACTTCCACTCCGTTTGTGTTGAAGGTACGCCACATTAAGGGCCGTTCCAAACAAACTAGTGGGGTATGCTAGTTATTTAACTCTCCAACAGGAAGTTATCAAATCTCCAACAGGAAGTTTGAAAATAATAATAATAATATTATTTATAATTGTTTGCCTTGAGAAGCTCATTCTATACCATGGTTACAGGAAGTCACAACACTTCCTGTTTCTGCCGGTGAGAGGAAAGTTCATCCGGAAGTTTGCCGCTGCATTCACACCTTACACATTAACGGAGCCTCATTCAGCTGAGAGTGAGAATACACACTCCCTCACACAGTCTGTTTGGAATTAGGCCTCAGTGTGTGTGTGTGTGAGTGTGAGTGTGAGTGTGAGTGTGAGTGTGAGTGTGAGTGTGTGTGTGTGTGTGTGTGTGTGTGTGTGTGTGTGTGTGTGTGTGTGTGTGTGTGTGTGTGTGTGTGTGTGTGTGTGACTCACTTAAAGACAGCGTTGTCGGGGTAGTTGGTGTAGCCCACAGCGTTGGCTCCTCTCAGCAGCATCTGGAAGGGGACGTTTGGGATCAGAGCTCTGAGCTCCTGGAGCCTCTTCCACGGGCACTCTGACAGGAAACGCATGGCCACGTCAAATGTGGCACCTACACACACAGAGAGAGAGAGAGAGGGATTGCACTTTATTTAGTATACCTATAGTATATATAGTCTCATACCAACTTTGATCTAAACTTAAGACTCAAAAACTCATATTTCACAAATATAACACACTAATAGTGGCTGGAATTAAATATCTGATGATACACGCATATTCATTGTTCTTCCTAACACTTTCATCATTTCACTCTGAAGTCACTTTAGAATCGAAGAAATGTTTCAGAGGGCGAGGCGAAAAAAAGAGATAGCAATCTCATTTCCCTTTCTTGGGGGAGTAGATTAGTAAATCTCATACCCGTTTATCATATCAGCCAGAAATATTGAAGCCTCTAGTGGTTTTCTGCTGATCCAACACTGTCATCATTACATTTCATTTTCAGAGCACTCGTACATTTGGACAGAATACTAAGCACAACTGTGTGTTCCCGACTCTGGAGGAGCAGGAACCCCTGGAAACCCTCCTTATCAGTTTTTATTTTTGATACTCCCCCTGACTTGGATTTTAGCCGACCTCAGCGTCTCATAAACAGCTAGCTGATGTTAAACACATTAGTATTAACGTATTTTAGCATGTGAAGTATCAAAACAGGACGCTGATTGAGGCATTCATCTGGGACGGCAGACTCATAATTTGATAACAGGGATGAAGAATGGCAGCTGGCAGAACATTAAGCCGAGCACTGCTGTCCTTTTTGGAAAGAAAGGCAGCATACAATCTGTCATGAAGAAGAGATTAAATTAAATCAGGGAGAAAGATGATAACAAGTCTGGTATGCAATGCCCACCATATCACCACTAAAATATATAGTAATGTTTAAATCATAAAAGGTGCAGGAATATATGAGCCTATAACATCTTCTGTATGTGTGTAAGGTATACAGTACTAATACCACCTTACCACCGTATATTGACTCTTTACTCCATACAAATTTCCCCTGGTGGGAAATTAGGTTTTATAAAATACACTTCTATAGCATGCTCTTGAGCCAATAAAGCAAAGCCTATGATGAATATAAAAAGATGAATGCCTGATGTCTCACACGCAGACCTCTGCAGTTATCAGCATTTTTGTTTAAGTGTGCAATTATGGCCCTGATGCATCAGACAGTTTATCCTGTCAGATCAATGTTTATGTCTCCGTGATCCCACTTAATCACTCTGGAGCTTTGATTTGCTGCCGCTGCTGGTCAGGCTGTACTGCCTGCACCGAGGAAACAGCTCCTGTCCTTAAAAGGAAGCACCGAAATCAAGTGGATCACATTACCTCAGTTTTCAAGGCTTTACTTGAGGCTTTCTTGTCCTAAAAATTGACCTCAAAATATTACAACAGGTTTTTTAAAGCACTGAATGGTTTGTGCCAAAATAAATATCTGATCTTCTGCTACATTAAAACATCAGGGTCCCTAGAGTCAAAAATAAACATGGAGAAGCAGCGTTCAGTTACGATTCATGTAATTTCACTTGTTTTTTTCTATTTTACCCTGCTTTATTTGGGTTATCTTGGCTTTCAAATGACTGTTTTGAAATGTACTTTAGTATTGTATTTTTGATGCACTATATCTTTGAAAGTATTTGGTTCAAATTGCCTTGTGTTGAAATGCGCTGCTGTATTTTAATAAACTTGCCTCGACTCAAAACATGCAGGGGATTCTTGCAGGCTGAATGTACAATAATTAAAACTCTCCAGCTTTACCATTAGATAACTTAGCCGACTGTGGAAATACATTTGAAGAACCATATAGATACATTATGTGACCCAATTCATACAATTGTATCTTGATGGTGTTTGGAGGAACGCTATATGAGGAAGGGTCTTAATCCTCAAAGGGCTTTCACAGGACTTAATCTCTTTTTGATTCATTCAGCCTCTGAAACATGTGAAAGCAATACAATGTTCCATTTTGTATAGGGACAGTGTGTCAGGTGCACAGCGTTCATTACTCACAAGGTCATCTCCCTTTGGTGATTTATCGTGGTTCTGAGTGATTCAAGCAGTATAATATTCTCTGTAATAAAAGTGAATTGTATACTTGGTAGTTATTCCTCCTATGGCCATTTAGTGATGTGCAATTACAAGCTGTCCTTGTGGGAGAGTGCATGCAGGAGCTGGAGTCTTTACTGCAGCGCTGGTCTAATTTGTGTTACACAAACTAAATCAATATGAGGCGAGAGCACGGCTGATACTAGTGAACCTGGGAATTTTGGGTATTGAAAGCCGAGCGAAAGAAGGATGATTAACAGAGGGGATGGGAAACAAGCGGTCCGATATTTACACACTGACATCAAAGATTATAGCATTCTATTATTAACAGAGGAGCTTTTTACACAACATGTCTCCTCCTCAAGTCTTATCATGCCTTGTGTGACTCTGGAGGAGCCTTATAAACTCTGAGAAATAACAAATGATGAGGCTTTGATTGGGCTTTCAGAGGGGGAAGAATAAGAGGAAGATAGAAGAGACCGAAGGCAGCATATGAAACAAGGAGAAGCTAGACTGGCAGTCACAGAGCGCCAAGGCTAATGGTGCATTCATGTGCTCCTGGGATTCTCCATTTCCCTACTTGGGAAGTCATTCTTCTCTATTGAAGATGCATTAAAGTAAAATATTTGATTTGACTTTAATCCCACTGCAGAAAGGGCATAGGTCATGCTCTGCTGCAAAACTTAAGCAGATTAATTCCTATTTTGGTCTTGAAAAATATGTTTTAGGGGATGAGTATGAACAAACTATGTGTGTGTGTAAGAAAAGCATAAAAAAACAATTGAAATGCACTGTTAATCTCATGAGGAAAGGTGATTCCTGTTCTTTATGCTTTTATGCTAATTATCACTCATTTGTAAATGTGTTGTTCCTACTTAACTTGTCAAACTAACATCGAAATATTATTAGAATCACAAAGCATGCTATTACCCTGTAAAGAGTCACAGCAAGGATTCAGAGAGGATTTCTATAATTTATTTAGCAATAAAATGTTTAAATAATTATGAGGAACTATTTTGTTTTCTCTGACTCATACTGTAATCATATCATGCAGGAACTACTGACGCCTCAAGAGGATCCAGGAGCACATTACATTCCTCTTGGATGATTCAGTGGAGCTTCTCTAAACTGAAAGAGACAACATCAGCCGTTACAGAATCACCATGTCGGGGGGGTTTAAGGGTTTCTGTTTTACATTTCATTTCAATGATGGACTGTTGCTGTGGTGCTATAATTGGCAGAGTCGAGCATATTCAATTTGTCTGGATGTTTCATGAACACAGAACACTGTTTAAACTTCAAGAGCTTTCATCCACAGAAGATTTCAAAACTCATCTCCCACTGCAACTCAAACAGCAGCGGCGCTTTATGAGAGTTTAAAAGGAAGACACAAAGGAAGATGTATTCTCCTTTCTCTTGACGTTTTATCATGACTGGATTCAATTCAGAGGCCAGATAATTCCTGTGTTCGCTTTGAGCTTGTACTGCAGCAGATGCTCAAATGATGAACGTTTAACACATCGTCTGCTCAGTTAGAAATAATTACACGTTGTAAAGAAAATATTATTCAATTACTGTAAATTGTTGAAAAGGACACTGTTTTTCCCATAATAAATGTATCTTATAACCACCATTTGAACAATAATACAACCCCAATCATAGTTTTGGAAATCTTACCCAACTGCAGTTCAATGGGCAAATAGTTAAGGCTTTCAAAAAACATGTGAAGCCTCAGTTGTGAAAACAGGAAGCTCCTAGTAAATTAACATATTGAATGCTCAGCCATAAAATGCTCCCAAAGCATGCTTTCTGTCAGCTTTTATTGACTGTTTTGCACAGCTTCCTGTTCCTCACACAGATGAGGCCCCAGATGAATATTCAAGAAAACCTAATAGAGAGCTCAGTTTGTGCTCTATCATCAGTAAAGCATATAGACATGTCTTTGAGCTTCCCGTTCCCAAAAAGAAGATTTGCCACAGCTCCTGAAAACCCCCTTTGACTGTGTTTAAACCCAGAGTGCTAAGATCCTCAGAGGCAAAGTGAGGTTGTGTCACTGCGAGATTATGAATGATGGTAAACAACATTTGAATGTGGGCGAGAGGTTTAATGCTTTAAATATAAGCTAATGACATGTTAAAAAAAGCATTTATGTCCCTTAATCAAAGCACTTTGAGAACAGGCTCACGGTATAATGAGACAAGGAGCTGCCCTGGCACCTATTCAACGATTTCCCTCCAGAGTGATGAACTGAGTTCACTGCCAGTTATCACAGTCTCTCTTCAAAGATTTACTTTTATTGTAACTGCTCAAACACGCCTAAGCTGAATTAATACCATCCTCCCCTGGTCACTCTCGTAATAACATCACGGTATACTGGGATGCCTTGGAGCCCTTTTCTGAAATATCTGTTTTACTTTCGCTATAACTTTCAATCTGTTCAAACATGAGATGAGTAGACAGTTGCTTAATATGCTCAAATTGCTCTCCCAGAGTAATGGAATATATTGTTTTCCTCTAACTGGTGCACCATGACCGGCTACTGGGAGGAATTCAATCTGAGAGAAGTGTTTACAGAGCTGAGGTTTTACTGGGCAGTCTCTCTCCTCGCATTTTTATTATCTCCTCACTTTGCTCAACCATCTAACAAATGCACAGCGACTTAAACGGAAAGCCTTTTTACTCCAGGCGTTTGTTGTTTGGTCCTCATGTTTGTTCTTGTGATCTGACTAAAGCACTCAAAGTAATTTAAGTACGATCGCTCCATGTGGTTTACCATAATTGAGCATTAAATTAAACGTTTCAACCTCAAGAGGTTCGCTGGGCATATCTCTTCCACAAATGTTTGTGTCCTAAGTGTTCAAACGGGAATTTATTATTTCAAACCGGTTCACAACAATTGTTCTTCACACAGGACAGCTATCAAGAAGTGTTGATAATTGCAGACTGTTCAAACATAAGACAAGTAGTTTTTGTTCTCTGGCCAATTTCACAGTAATTGCATATTATCCAGGGACACTATTGGACTCAAGAGGTTTCAATAATGCATGATTTTCTCTATTCATTCGCAACCATGAAGAGGCTACAATCATTGTCTATTGAGGGAGCTTGCTGGAGACGGTGAAGATGGGAGGACGAGATATCATTTAAATGGCGCATGATTTCCACAGCTCAAACTAGAAAAACAAAGAGGTACAATCACGAGAAGATCTACGGTGAGAGTGGAGATAGAATGGAGAGCAGGCATGTATTCAGACACATTAAAATGTAGGAGTGCATACACAAAGAGATTAATTAACATGATAACTATCTGAAGAGGGAAATGAATGCAAATCGTACGTGACTGATTGTATGAGATCACGCATTATGGGTATTTCCTCAGGTGTAATGTCTCTTTAGAGTGCCAATTGTTAAATCTGATACCACTCATGTCCGTACCAAGAGGTTTAAATAAAGTCAATGCAGATAGGGCTGGTCAATTAATTGTATTTTAAATCGTGATTAGGATTATGGCTTGCAACGATTACGAAAACAATGTAATAGAAATAAAACGATTACCGTAATTTTCGGACTATAAGCCGCGCCTTTTTTCGACGCTGCGGCTTATATAACGGTGCGGCTAATCTATGGATTTTTACAGCTAACGGCCAATAGGGGACCTCCTAAATCTATGGGTTTTACAGGTTACAGTCCACCACCTTTAACTCTATGGGCTCTATGGCCGGTCCGCGCCCCCCACCTTTAAGCGGCGGGCTCCAGCCGGAAAAGCTGGAGGCCGGAAAAGAGTGAGACAGGTAGCGCGCAAAAGTAAAAGTGGAACCGAGAGTGGTACGAGAGACAGAACGAGAGCAAGACAGACAGACATTACGAGAGCGAGACAGTTTGTCCCCGTACCACTGGTTGAAAACCACTGCTGTAGATCACTGCCGGTACGTGCGCTGGGAGCGCACCGTTTAAGTTTGAAAGTTGAAAAGTTTGTGTGTCTGAAACGCTATGTGATACAGTACAGTTAACACAGCACAGTACATGTTCTGTAGC